>NC_061110.1:108327600-108358288 GCF_015104395.2 Macrobrachium nipponense
CTCTCTCTGTCTTAAATTTTTCAATATCTATTGGTTATAGGTATGTATTTGGTATTAAGTAAAGTATATTTATCTTCCTCAAGATTTGTTACTTGGGCAATTGACTTGCTTTTTCCAGTTTGGATCTGGTATGTAGTAAAATTTCAACACATCTTTTGTTATTTACACCAGTATAGTACTATTGCAAAAATTAAATAAGCAATCATTTGCCATTTTTTAGATTATTTCAAGACTTTGCCATACTTCCTATCTTTCATACACACTAGGTCAACTTTAGATTCCTCTGCATATTTTAACCAGGTTCGGACATGTTGTGAAGGTGCTGAAATCTGCAACAAGTGTTGGAAGTTCATGACTGTTGCTGTTAAAATTTTAGATACTGCCTTGAGAGGTTAGTCTAACTTGCTCTGTGATCATTATTAGTATTCCTTTCACAATCATTATTTTCCTGTTACACATTGGAATACTTCAATAACAATGGGTGTCCATTATCTGGCAAAATTTTCCGGTATATCAGAAGTAAGTGTTGGCTGTTCATTACCAGATTCCATTTTAAAATATTTAGTCACTAAGTAAAGTACTGTAAAATGTGTAAAAATAATACAGTAAAATGTATAAGATAATAAAGTTAACTGATCCTGTTTAGAGCAGGCCTATCAAAGGATATATTTTATAAAGATGTTAAAGAGATTGGCAAACAGCAGAGGTGATTGATTAATACAACAAAGTCATAGTGGGTATGCTACTATATAAATTTTTATCGCTAAGAATACTTCAGATAGCTACAATCGCAAAAGAAACTGCTTGAAAGAAATTCTGTACACAGCACTTAAACTCTCCTTCCTTACTTATACTTACCACTTTATTGCTTTCCCTCCCAGACTGCACATACAATACACACTATGTACTGTGTAGCTTCTCCTTCCAGATCATGTAGGCACTACTGAGCATCACTAATTCTGGACCATTTCATTCATGGGTCATTATTTTGAATGATACCATAACCAGATTTACCTCATAACATATTTTGTCCATTTTGTAAAAGAATCACATACTGATGGGTTCATTTTGTGAAATTCTACTTTATAATGATTAGAAGTGGTATATTGTAGTGCTTACTTTATTTTTTGTGTTCAAGAGGTTTCAGACTTAACAGTGCATGTTGATCTTCTATTGAAATACCAAATTACTTATAGAACATACCATTATGTTAAGATTCAATGTAATATCTGTTATTTCTATTAATACCTAGAGGACTTTGGCTATCAGCACCTTCTTTGGGTATACTCTGGAAGACGTGGCGTTCACTGTTGGGTTTGTGATGCCAAGGCAAGAGCTCTTTCACAGTCGTCCAGATCTGCTGTTGCGGAGTACCTGCAGCTGATCAGAGGAGGAGAAAGTGTGTCAAAAAAGGTTTCCTTTGCAGTCAAAGTTACACCCATCGTCCAAGTAAAGTATGATATCCTTGATGTATGCTAGCAGTTACAAATTTAATGTAAGATTAAAATTGTAACTAATGTCAGTATCACTTTCTTGTTAGTATATAAGAATTATTTCTGTGCACTATGTCAGATTATCAATCCCATCCTTTATTTTTTATTTCAGTTTAGTCTTCTATTTATTTTTAGTTATAAGGATACTTTAATCTTACCATCTTAATGCTTTAATAGTCTATTTTTTATATTAGTAACTTAAAGTGCTCCATATGGCATGCAGTGTTCACTCTTGAGATTCTTTGTCAACATACATTATAGAACATTACAGAATAGTACTTTTAGCTTTGAGGTGGAAAATAATCTAGAAAATACTAGATGCATGCAGATTTGGTTTTAGGACTAGGTTATGTGGTGGGTTGAACGTTGACTAAAATATCAACTTTCTCTGCCCCATACACTTAACTAACCGGACAGCTTTTTATATATTGTATGGGGCTTTACTGTTCAGTAGCTGGTGTAAATAACAGCAATATACATATCACTGGGAATGTAGTTTGTTTCTCATACACAAGGCTAATATTTGTAGCCAGAAGCAAATTCTTACATGTCAGAAATTATGGAAATCTTTGTATGGTATACGTAACTAAATCTTGTCTGTGCATTATCTTTACGGTAAGATATCATGTATTTTTTTTACATTTGAATATTGAGATTTGTATCTTTACTTATGTAACTATATAAAAGTCATTGTTTTGTGATGGAGGATAACTTTATAGCACACGCATGACATTCTCTCTCTCTCTCTCTCTCTCTCTCTCTCTCTCTGTCATCTCTCTCATCTCTCTCTCTCTCTCTCTCTCTCTCTCTCTCTCTCTCTATATATATATATATTTATATTTTTTGTCTATACAGCTCAATAAATGACATTATACCAGTAACTAAAACTGTATATTAAAAAGGCAATATGTTGTCAGTTTGTGTGTTTCCTTATTTTTAAGAAAGAATAAGGTGAAACATTTTTCACTTCAAACCATTTTTCTGTTTTAGTTCATGTGCATGTGCAGTATGTGATTATTTCCAAATACTATATTGTTGGCCAGTACATAGGTAAAAGGATTTAGCTAACTTCCTTCTTAAAGAATATTCAATATTAACATTTTTTGGTAATCATCTGAGACTTTAAGGGTCCCAAATTTTGTCTGTGGCAAAGCACACACACTGACCAGTCAATGAACATAGCAATGTTGGTGTCATTTTCAAACTGAGTACAGAACCTCTACTTTATTATAGAAATATTCAGAAATAGAAAACAGAGAAAAAGTTAAAATATCACATACATATGTTCATTGGATGATCTTATATGGTATTGAGATCTCACTGGTTGGGAGTAAGGACATCATTTGAATCTCAAAAAGGTAAACTTTAGCCCATTAGGGGTCAGTACCCACAGTTTGCCATGTAAGTAACCTTCATGGGTAGTACTAAAGTGCACTTGTAGTATCCCTTTTACCCAATTTGCCTTGCCTTTCCTGTTTTTCTCTTCCTACATAGCTGTCAAGTTTTAATTAATTTTTTTTTTTTTTTCAAATTTTAACTTCTTATTAAAGAGTAAATCTTACTTATTAAAGAGTAAATCTTATGAGCCAGCCTTTTGATCCGAGAAATTTGGTCAGTAATTTATTTAAACTTTTATTACAACATTAAGAAACTTCATTAGAAACTATAAGGTGATTAGTCAATGACTCAGAAGCTTACCAAACTGTTTCAAGTGAAAGGAGGTTACTTGTGTTTATCATGAATTTTGTGTTAGAAACATTACTTGTACTATCTGTATTTCCTTAGGAGAGCATTCAAAATTGCGAGTCAATACTTTGAAGACATTATTCTAGAAGACCAAGATTTCCTGAGCACTCCAGAGTTATGGGGCAAGATTTTGGCCTTAATCCCAGACACTGAAATAAGAGAAGCTTTGAACAGGACTATGCCGCAGTGTGTCAATTCAAGACAGAGGTGGAACACCATTCAGGCTGAAATCAATAGACAAGTTAATAAGGTACAGTATTGCTCATCAGACTGCTATATTTGAAATCATGATTATCGTGTTTTTAATTTATAAGTTTTTCAGGAACATTGATTTCCATGGTGGTGTTAACTTCAAGTTGTGCATGAATGAGACTGTTGGATATTTCCACCAAAAGCAGTGAAAAACTTTAGGTTTATCAGAAGTCTTGTTTTCATTGTCTGCGTCTTATTTGTAGGCTCAGAGATATTTTATAAAGACATGCAACATGTATAAAAGTAGACATATGGAGAACAATGAAGAAGTGGTAAACTAACCTGTTGATTCCTATGGAATGGTATTAGAAAATCTTATGATTTAAGTAGGGCCATGTTACATAACCAATGACAAATATTCAACTAAAATTAAATGCAAGATAATAAAATTTTGACAAATAGAGAGAGAGGAAAGTAAACACGTAATAAGTCTTCTTCTTCTTCCCAGCTTTTTCCCATTTTTATATGGGGTCGCCGTTTCGGATGAGCCGTTTCCATCTATTTCTATCTTGCACTTCTCCTCATCAATTTCCCTTCTCATGTAAATCTCCTCTCACACAGTCCTTCCATCTCTTTCTTGGTCTCCCTCTCTTTTTCTTCCTTGCACCTCCACTCCCATAGTATGTCTCCCAGCGTGGTCCTCATCTCTCTCAACAGGTGTCCATACCATCTCAGCCTGCCCTCCCCTCCTGCACTTTCTTTGATACTTCCACCACCTTAGTTGACCCCCTTATGTAGTCATTTCTGATCCTATCCACTCTTGTTACCGCAGACATCCACCTAAGCATTCTCATTTCTGCCACATCCATCTTCTTCTGCTCTGCTTTTCTCATGCTTGCTGTTTCCGTACCATACAGCATTGTGTTTCTTACCACCGTCTTGTGAAATTTTCCTTTTAACCTAAGCGGCACTCTTTTGTCACAAAGAACTTCCCGAGGCCGCTCTCCAGTTGTTCCAGCCTGCCGTGATACCCGATGTTTTACTTCTTCTTCCATACTTCCTCCAGCGTTAACAAAAGATCCCCAAAAATACTTAAAACTTATCAACTCTCCTTATTTGCTCTCCACCAAGCTGAATACTTTCTCTATCATCCCCCTCAGTGGTGGTACACATATATTCTGTCTTGGATCTACTTATTCTCATTCCTCTGTCCTCCAGTACTTGTCTCCATCTTTCCAATTTCACTTCCAGATCTTCCCTGCTCTCTGCACACAGAACAATATCATCCGCATACAATATGTTCCATGGTACTGTCTCCCTTACTTCCTCTATTATAACATCCATCACTATGTTAAAGATAAATGGGCTCAGAGCCGACCCTGGTGTAATCCTACTCTCACCTCAAAACCTTCTGTCTCCCCAACACTGCTCCTCACTCTGGTAAATACATTCCGGTACATCTCTTGTATCAATCGCACATACTTCTCTGGCACATCTTCCCCTCAGGCTCCTCCATACCTCTTGTCTCGGGACTCTGTCATAAGCCTTTTCAAGGTCAATGAATACCATATGTAGGTCCCTTTGTCTTTCCCCGGAATTTCTCCATTATTTGCCTCAGACAAAATATACCATCTGTTGTTCCCCTTCCCTTCATAAATCCCTCTGCTCTTTACCTATTTGTACTTCTTCTCTCAGTCTAGCATCTATCATCATCCTTTCCAGTATCTTCAAAGTGTGGGACATCAATTTAATGCCCCTATAATTACCACACTCTTGGACATCGCCTTTCCCTTTAAAAATTGGGATCAATATACTCCCACGCCACTCATTTGGTATCTTTTCCTGTTCAAGGATCTTTATCATAAGATCGTACAGTATATCCACTCCTTCATCTCCTAATGCTTTCCATGCCTCCACCGGGATCATGTCTGGTCCGGTTGCCTTCCCATTCTTCATCTTCTTCAGTGCATTTAGTACCTCTTGCCTAGAAAACCTCATTACCATGCCAATGTTCACTTGCCCATCCTCTCTTATTAGTCTATTATTTTCTTCATTTAACAACTGTTCGAAATATTCTTTCCATCTCTTCACAATGTCTTCCTCCTTTCTAAGCACTACACCCTCTTGATTCTTTATTTGTTTGATGTTTGTTTGTTATATCTTTGGTGCTCCTTATTTCTAGCCTTTGATAGCTTCATCATCTTCTTTAATCCTTCCTTGTTCCCCAGCTCATTATACACATCATCATACGACTTTGTTGCTTTAGCTTGGGCTACCACCTTTTTCACCACCTTGTTTTTCTCTCTGTACCTATTTCTGTCTTCCACTGACTGTGACTCTTCCACATCTTTTCTTTGCCTCCTTCTTATCTTTTACTACTTTCTCAATGTCTTCATCCCACCACCAACTATCCTTTTTCTTCCCATATGATACCAGATGTCTCTCCTAGCAGCTCCTTTCCATGCCTTCTTATTACTGCTGCATTTCGTGCCCACCATTCTTGAACATCTTCAATCCCTATATCAATATCCTCCAAAACCCTCCTCTTAAACTCTCTCTTCTTATCCCCTTCCTTCTGTAATTCGTACCATTTAATTTTCCTTATCCCTTTAGCTTTGGTTTTTCTTTCCCTTTTCAACTTCAAGTCCATACATAGCAGCCTGTGTTGGGGGGCTACATGGTCGCCTGGAATAACTTTGCAGTTCTTGACCTCCACCAGATTTATCCTTTTATACAAGAAATAGTCTATCTGCGGAGAATCTTCCCCACTACTATATGTTATTAGGTGTTCCCTTTTCTTCTCAAAAATGTGTTTACTATTGCCATGTCGAATGACACAGCAAAGTCCACTACACTCTCTCCTTCTGGGTTTCTCTCCCCAATTCCATGGCCCCCATGCACCCCGCCCAATCGCCTCATTTTCACTTCCGACATGGCCATTCAATCTGCCCCAACTATCACCCTCTCATGCTCTTCCAGTTCTTGCATTAATTCCATCCATGTCTCTCCAGAAATTTCCCTTCTCTTCTTCTGTGCAACCAACTTGTGGTGCATATGCGCTTATAATATTCAGAATCTCTCCTCCTACATATCTTCAATCTGATGATACGGTCATTCTCTATGCACTTCTATTACCGAGTTCTTTAGTTCACTAGACAGTACTATGCCAACTCCATTTCTACCTGTTTATTTGCTCCACTATAATATAGCTTATATCCATCTCCCAACTCTTTAGCTTTATTTCCTTTCCACCGCGGTTTCCTTGCACACACACAAAAACATCTACTTTCTTTTCTCTCATCAAGTCAGCCAATTCTCTACCTTCTCCCAGTCATGGACCCAATACCATTTAGCTGACATACTCTGAACCCAATGTGAGCTCGCTTCTTTAGCTGCACCTGCTCCTGATGCAGTAGCCCTCGCCTTACCACAGAGTTAGGGCGATGTCTCTGTGCGTCGTTTACGGAGTACGCCCTAGCATTACCTCTTTCCATATTTCGGCTCATTCCATTTTTGGTTTTGGCACAGATTTTTACAGCCGGATGCCCTTCCTGACACCAACCCTCCCTATTTATCCGGGCTTGGGACCGGCACCCATAAGGACTTGGTTGCCCCCCCAGGTGGCACGTAATAAGTGCGGTTGCTAAATGTGATGTGCACTTGAAAATGTACACACACTTTTACAGGCTGAAAATATACATATGTACACTACTCTACAGTATTTAGTTATATACTGCACTGTATTGAATAATTGTCAGTAAAATTATTGTACAAGACAGAGAGAGAAAGATGTGAAGTTTACCTGAACACAATACACATACAGTGGTCCCCCCATATTCGCGGGGGATGTGTACCAGACCCCCCCCCCGCGAATAGTTAAAATCCGCGAATTTTGGTTTGGTCTCTAAAAATGCTCATAAACCCCTATCCTAAACATGCAAATACCAAAGTATCCCTTAAAGACCATCCTTCATCAAATATACATAAAATATCCTATTATGGTTCATATTAATCTTTGAAATATTATTAATACTATTTTAAAGTAAATCTTACATTTTATGTTTATACATAAATACATACTATGTACGTACTGAATGACTTAGTTACGTAAGTGAAAATAATTCAGTCCCCCCATAAGTATTCAGTCATGCACGTTTTCTTTCATACTGTTACTATTTGAGACATCCATTTTCTTTTTACAGTGGAACAATGGAAATGTGAAGTCACAAATACCAAATGTCTATTTAAAGTATTATCCTACATCAAATATACCATTGAATTGGTATTATTAATATCATTTTAAAGTAATCTTAAACATTTTACCATTAGAAATATATAAACAGCCAATAGCAGAGAGAGAGAGAGAGAGAGAGAGAGACGAGAGAGAGGACGAGAGAGAGAGAGAGAGAGGAGAGAGAGAGGAGGGAGGGAGGGAGGGAGGGAGGGTTGTCCTTATTTAAAAGAGTGAAGTGGATAGATTATTGTACTTCTTTAAAATACTATCACATATGAATTTTGAATATAGTTATATTACTATTATTATTATTATGCAAAAATATTAATAAACATACACATGTACCATAGAAGTTGTCTCATCTCAGTAAAAGAGAGAGAGAGAGTACATTATCGTAAGATATGGCAGCACAGTTGTTGGACCCCAGCCAACTCGGCTTGCTACTGGAATTCTGAGAGAGAGATGCGGGGTAATGAGCATTTTCTTTCATTCTTCTTACGTAATTCTTTTTATTTATAAACTAAAATCTTGCTAATTCACTTTAGTATTTTCTTTAATGAATTTATATTCATACATCGCTTTAAGAGAGAGAGAGAGAGAGATTATCGTAGTATTTGTAAAATACTTTCACATATGATTTTTGTAATTACAGTTATTATTATTATTATTTGAAAATATTAATAAACATATTACGCATATATGTACCATAAAAATCTCTCATCTCAGTAAAAGAGAGAGAGAGAGAGAGAAGGAGATTGAGAGAGAGAGAGAGAGAGAATGAGAGAGAGAGGAGAGAGAGAGAGAGAGAGAGAGAGGGGGGGGGGTGGAAATTCATGCCACGTGATGGCAGCCACAAATCAGCTCCTTCCCCCTCCGGTCACTTAACTTGATACGTATATCTGAGTTTTAGTACCTTGAGTTAGAGAAAGAATCTGACTGGGATTTCCTTCGTTCTTCCATAATTTTTTAAATTTATAAGCTAAAATCTTACTATTTCACTATGGTATTTTCTTTAATGAATTGATATTATTGCTGTATAAATTAATATTAATATTTGAAAATAATAAATCATTTATTTATCATACAAAAAAACATATATCTTTGTAGTAGAGAGAGAGAGAGAGAGAATTATTATTTTTATTATGTGATATCATTTAAACTTATTAAACTTACTAATACAGTATTAATCAAAATTAATATTTGAAAATTAGTAAATCATTTTTGTATCATAAAAATGTATTTAGTCATGAAAATAAACATCAAAATACACTAATTAGTGATTATTTTCGGTCGGAAAATTCCGCGAATGGGCGAGTCGTCCGCGAATAATTTCTAGATAGATTCCAAAGAAAAATCCGCGAATGTGTGAGTCCGCGAATCCGGAGAACGCGAATACGGGGGGAACACTGTATATATATGTATACACAATGGAAAAGATATGTATGAATCACTACATTGCTGTATCAAATGCAGTATGCACTGTACTTCATTAAATAAATTTTAATAAAAATGCATGAGATGGGGGTTACCACTGTTGGTTCAGGTGTTTTATATGTTAAAAAGACAGATGCTTGTTTTTTATAATGTATGTGTTATGAATTTTACTGTAACTAGGTAGAAGCGCTATAATCAATTTTGTTTTCGTTAGGCTAAATTGTATATTATTAGATTGTACATACCTTTAGAAGTAAATGTATTTAGCAGATATATCTTTGAAATTGAATATCTTATGTAAATACTTAAAAATTGAATCATAAAAAAGTAGTACTAGCTAATATAGGCTATTAATTGCTTAATATGTAATTGTTATACACTAAGCTATGCGAGTTGGCTTCAGGGTACTGCATCATGTAGGGTATATGTCAGTTTTCACTACTTGATGGATTTTGTTACTTATAGAGAGTGGCAGACCCCCCCAACTGTTCATGAAGCTATGTTGCAATGGTATATATATAGATATGGTGTGATGGCAGTTACGCTGTATTTTCGGATATAAAAACATCTGTAAGAAATGTATGTATAAGAATATAAATATCAGGAGTTACATGTATAAGAATATCAACGTCAGGATTATTTTGTGTGTGTAAGAATTAATGTATATATTTTTTAACTACATTCTGGATTCTGTTTTGATTGTTAATTGCAATGTTTTGATGATTATCTGATATTTATGAAAAGAATAAAGTTCTCTCTGATTTCCTCAGGGGGATTCCAAGAAGACAATCAAGCCAAACCTGGTTGCTGAAATCATACTGCAGCTTGTGTATCCTCGACTTGATATCCATGTCACAAAGGGCCTAAACCACTTGCTCAAGTCTCCTTTCTGTGTCCACCCGAAGACTGGACGAGTTTGTGTATGTTTTGATCCTCTCAAAGCAGATGACTTTAACCCATTGGATGTGCCACATTTAGGGTGAGAATCAGTACTGGGGTGGCTATAAATGTTTTCTTGAAAGGAACTTCAAAGAATGAAGAAATACCTGAACTAGCTATTGTGATATGACAAACTAGAGTTGAGGATGTTGTGTATCATATGTCAAACATACTTTGCTAACTTCTGTTATTAAGTAAATAGTTTTAATGTTCATCAAGAAAGTTATATCATATCAGGAACTTGAATGTTATGTAGTAATTTAATAGAAATGAAGTACTGTGTGAGTATGGTTGTCATTTTGGTTGTAACTATTTTATTCTCCTGAAAATACATCTCTTATATGAAGACTACCAGTCATTATGAAGCATCTCCAATGGTGCAATGTAGTTGATCATGAGATTTAAGGATGGTTTATGTATGATAAATAGTAAGGTAAATACACTAGCATATTGTCTCACAAATTTTGTAACTCCAGATGATACATTAGTAAGAGGTATAATATGTGCATTTACAGAGTATTGAGGAATAGATTTAGTTTAAGAAATCCATTCAAAAACAGAAAGATCCTAATCTAGGGTCTCTACTTTGTTAGTTAAGATCTAATACACCGAAGTTTCTGCTTTTTTCAGTCAACTTGAGAAAGAAGTCAGCGAGTATGATGCCAAGCATAATGATACAGAGCGAAGTGCTGTAGCAGAGTACAAAAAGACTTCAATGAAACAGTCTATGACAGTGTTTGAATCTTTCCTTAATCGACTGGGAGGAGAAAATGCAACCAGAAGGCTAGAGGAGAAGGGTAAGTTGGGTTCAAAGGTTTGTATATATTACCAGTCTTATTCAGGTTTGGAAATATTTTATTATATATGTTGCTTGTATGCAAAAAAAATTTTATGCAAAGATTTATGGGATGAGCAACCTAGTGCCTTATCTAGCTCAGACTGAAAGTAAACTTGAAAAGCAAAAGGAAAGGTAAAAATATTGGACTTAACCCCAAAGCCAGCAGCATACCTTATTTGTAAAGGATGAAAGGTTATTAGATTCAAAGAAAACAGTTTGAAAGGGGGTTTTTGAAAGCTTGAGACCCAAGAGAAAGATGCAGTAGCTGAACTGAACTTTTGAGAATATTGGTTTCCACATATGTGAGATGAGGTGGCTTGCCAGATGTTATAGGGCTACCTATAACATCTTTACTATAATACCTTTAGTAAAGAGAAAGAAACCACCTTACAGCAGACAGAAATAGAATCTGCAGTGAAAACAGTTTATAATCCATTTCCCATTCCCTACCTCTCTTCATAGGGGCTATTATAATCGTCATAAAATTTCTTGTTTTGTGTTGCCCTCCATAAATCTCTTCCTTGACTTCTAGTTCTTACTTCCATAAATGCCAGGGAATTGTAAGCAAAATTAAGTTTATAGGGGAACATCTAATAATAGACTAGTGAGAGTTGGAAATTCCTTTCTTGCATAATATCTAACACCATTTGTCATAAGACTGATTGAATTCATCAATAATTGTAAGTTACTGCCGTTTTTTTCTTTTATTGTCTTGAAAAGCAGGAATTTTAGATGCTTCCACGCTCCTTTCACCTTCCTTGCTTATACGAGAACTTGTCGTTCTAGATGACTTACTTGCTTCAGCATTTCTTTGCATAGTCAAAGCCATGCATGAGTGTAATCATTTTGTGAATTTAAGCTTTTAGAAGGTGTTGTGGAGAGCCTTCCATTCTGGGTGATTCAGGGTAGGGATCCTGTGACTGAAGAGCTTAAACTACTTGATCTTTATTTGAACAGGGCAACATCCATTCAGTCCGTAGCTGCAACCTCTCATTCCTTTTTACTTCTTTCCAGATGATTTCCCACCCTCTCTTGACTACTGTTTCATAGTGCAACAATGGGGGTTTCCTCCTGTTACACCCAGAACCCACTAGACAGGTCTGCCAGATAGGAATATCACATGGGCTCACTGCTGGCTCATCGATACAAAATAACATTTGACCATCCTTCATCCTTGCATTAAAAGTTGCAGTTTGTTCATGAAACTTACCTGTCAGATATATATATAGCTGTATTTTTCCGAATCCGACAGAAATTTAAACACTTACGACACACGCAGTGGGAGTCAGGTGGTTAGTACCCATTCCCGCCGCTGGGAGGCGGGTATCAGGAACCATTCCCATTTTCTATTCATAATTTTTCTGTCGCCGGTGCTGGAAACACCTGTTTGCAGCACCTCCGTCCAGATTTTGGAAACTTACTAGCTACTTGAGTATCCCTTTTGGTTTTTTCTTTGGTATCTGAATTGGATCGGTGGCTTGGCACACGTTGACTTTGGATTGATTTGAATTTGGTATTGATTTTTCTTTGATCAAGATGTCAGGGTCTAGTTCTGCTAGCGCTAGATTTTGTTTCTATGTCCGAATGTAGAGGTAGGCTACTGAAAGCTTCAGTAGACCCACATTCTGTTTGTAAGGTTTGCAGGGGGAATGAATGTACGTTTGAAAGTCGTTGTAAGGAGTGTGATAGATTAACAGAGTCTGAGTGGAAGGCGTATGAAACCTATCTTAAGAAACTTGAGCGAGATAGGTTAAGGAGGTCTTCCTCCAGGAGTGTTTCAGGTAGGCAAGATTTTAATGATTCTCCTGCTAACCCTCCTTCTGTAGATTATGCTCCTACCCCTGTAGTGTTGCCTCCGGCCCCTGAAGCAGTGTCGGTAGAAGGTAATACTTTATCGCTAATTCTTGAATCGATTCGTAACTTAGAATCAAAAGTGTTAGCTCTGGAGAGCAAAGTGAAGAGAAGTGCTGTGAAAGTGCCCTTGTGTAGTGGAGGGTGCGTCAGATCGGCCTCATTCCGCCTCTAGACCTAGACCTCTGCTTGACTCCCAGGTTACAGGGAGAGAGCATGTCGAAAGTCGAAGGAGGGTTACGAGGAACCCCCACCGATCTGGCGTGCCTTCGGCAGCTTCTGACGAACCTACCCAGACTGCCAAGGAGCGTGCGCGTGCACGTCTTCTCAAGGAGTGCTTTTCTTCTTCTGAAGCTTCCTCCCCGCGCAAGGGGTGGAGCTCTCATACCACATCACGTCCGCTTGAAAAGGACGGCTCGCGTTCGGGACGCTTCCTCGTCCAAGTTGTTCTCCGGAACTTTGCTCGTCACCTGATAGTGCGTTTGCTGCTTTTCCTCCGCAGAAGAAGCGTAAGGATTATTCGGAGGCGGAGTCTTTCCTAGATGTTTCTTTCGAGCGCCGCAGTCGCTCTAAGGTGCGTGAAGTGGCGGTTCTTGGGAGTAGGAAGAAGGCGTCCCCTCGCCACTCGCCTGCTCACAGGATCAGCCCCTCCCCAGAAAAGGAGGCTTCACCTACAAGCAAGATTCTCCAGTCTCTTTAGCAGCAACTTCGAGATGTTTTTTCTTCGAGAGAGACTGTTCCACGTCGCCGTAAGAAGGATGACAATCTTCCTGTGAAGAGGTCGAGGCGTTCTCCCTCTCCCTCTCTCGCTCGTCGTCTCTCTCTCCGTTTGAGTCTCCCTCTAGAGTTCGTTCTGCTCCCCAGCAACTTTCTAGAGGAAGCGAGAAATTCGTTTCTCGCTCTCGTGAAGCGGTTGTTTCTGCTGCTACGAAACTTGTTGATAAGAAGCGCGTTTCTTTAGATGCCGAGCGCGCTTCTGTGAAAGTCAAGCGCACTTTAGTGGACGCCGAGCGTGATTCGGTGCAAGGTAAGCGAGCGCCAGTGGACGCTCAGCGCGTTTTAGTGGACGCTCGGCGCGCGCCAGTGGACGCCAGGTGTACACCTGTTGCTGTCGAGCGCGCTTCAGTCGGCGCCAGTAGATTGGCTTCGGACGCCAAGCGCAGCGCCATACGGACGTCAGTTTACCACCTCCGCAAGCGCAAGCGGAAGCGGGAACTCTTCCTGTTCGCTGCTCTTTCTCTTTTGAGAAAGCTCGTGACTCTTCCTTACTTCCTCCGACTTCTCCAGTGTCTGAAGAAGAAATTAGTGACGCTTTCGTCGAAGTGGACGAAGAACAGCAGTTGGCTCCAGTTTCGACGGACTACAAGGTTTTGACTCGTTTGCTACAGTCAGTCTTTACAGACACTTTCCAACCTGAAGCTCCACGTACTCCTCCCTCTCAGTTTTCGTCATCCAAAGCTACTAAGATCTCGGGCTTTGTGAAAATGAAGAAGTCGCTTTCTACGAAGCAAGCTTTTCGCAAGGTCCATGATTGGATGGAAAAGAGGAAAGCTTCAGGCAAGACTTCTTTCGCTTTACCACCTTCAAGACTTTGTGGCAAAGCTGGTATGTGGTATGAGACGGGAGAAAAAGTCGGAGTTAAGCTTCCAGCCTCGGCTCAAGGAGACTTTGGTAGTATTGTGGATGCCGCCAGAAGATCTTTTCTGTCTTCCTCTAAGGTCTCTTGGACGCATAGTGAGTTAGACTTTCACCTTAAAGGCCTCTTCAGGACACTAGAGGTCTTTAATTTTCTTGACTGGTGCCTAGGAGTTTTGGATGCCAGGTCCAGGAGTTCTGATTCCATCAGTCTGGGGGAGCTGTCCAGTGTATTGTCTTGCATGGACAAGGCCGTCAGGGATGGTTCTGAGGAATTGGCTGCTCATTTCAGCACGGGACTGCTTAAGAAGAGAGCACTTTTTTGCAATTTTACTGCAAAGTCGGTCTCGCCAGCGCAAAAAGCGGATCTTCTTTTCGCTCCTTTCTCGGAACATCTCTCCCCCAGTCTATGGTAAAGGACATAGCTGCCAGTCTCCAGGAGAAAGCAACCCAAGACCTTCTGGCACAGTCTTCTAGGAAGCCTACAACTACTTCGTCTTCTGGGTCCTCTGCTTTGAAGAAATCGAAGCCCTTTCGATCTGCTTCTTCCTCGAAGCCAGCCCCTCGAGGAAGAGGCTCTTTCAGAGGCAAGACTCCCGCTCCTTCCAAGAGCAAGAAGTGAGAGGGAAGTCCTTCAGCCACTGGTAGGAGCCAGACTGCTACATTTCGCGAGAACCTGGGAAGAGAGAGGTGCCGACGCTTGGTCTCTGGACATCGTCAAGAAGGGGTACAGAATTCCTTTCCTGAAGTTACCCCCGCTGTCTTCGACACAAAGGATTTGTTCTCCTTCGTATCAGGGAGAAAAGCAGAAAGTGCTTCACGATCTACTAGATCAAATGATCGAGAAGCAGGCGGTGGAACAGGTCTTCGACCGCAATTCTCCAGGGTTTTACAACCGTCTGTTCCTAGTGCCGAAGCAGTCAGGGGGGTGGCGCCCCGTTCTGGATGTCAGCAGTCTAAATCGCTTCGTTACCAAGCAGAAGTTCAAGATGGAGACACCTCAATCCGTGCTTGCAGCCTTAAGACCGGGGGATTGGATGGTCTCTTTAGACCTTCAGGACGCATACTTTCACGTCCCCATCCATCCCCAATCAAGAAAATACCTGCGGTTTGTCCTGAAAGGGAAGGTTTTCGAATTCAGGGCACTCTGCTTCGGTCTCAGCACGGCGCCGATGGTGTTCACCGTTCTTATGAAGAACGTTGCGAGGTGGCTCCATCTTGCGGAAATAAGGATCTCTCTCTACCTAGACGACTGGCTTATTCGAGCCTCATCGCAAGACCGGTGTCTGAAGGACCTTCACACGACTCTGTCGTTAGCGAGGTCCCTGGGACTTCTGGTGAATCTCGAAAAGTCGCATCTGACTTCTCAATCCTTAGTCTATCTGGGGATTCAGATGGACTCAGTGGCTTTTCGGGCTTTTCCGTCCCAGGGGTGACAACTTCAATGCCTAGACAAAGTGTCAGCCTTTCTAGGGAAGGAAACATGCTCGGTTAGGGAATGGATGAGTCTGCTGGAGAAGTTTGTTTCTCTGGGAAGGTTGCACCTCCGACCACTTCAGTTCTTCCTCTCAAGCAATTGGTCACGCAAACAGGATCTAGAAGAGGTCTTGTTTTGACGGAAGAAGTGAAAAAGCACCTCAAATGGTGGTTGGATCCAAAAAGAAGCTTGCGGAAGGACTTTCGCTCAAGCTTCGGAACCCCGACCTAGTGTTGTTCTCCGAAGCGTCCTCCACGGTTGGGAGCAACACTGGGAGGGAGAGAAGTGTCAGGCACCTGGAGAGGGGAACAGGTGTCCTGGCACATCAATCTAAAAGAACTTTCAGCGGTTTACCTTGCTCTAAGGTTCTTCCAAGAGGAAGTCTCCAACAAAGTGGTTCAGATAAACTCGGACAACACCACAGCCTTGGCATACCTCAGGAAACAGGGGGGAACTCACTCTCCTTCTCTGTTCGCCATCGTGAAGAATATCCTGATTTGGGCAAAGTCGCAAAACGTCACGATTCTGACAAGATTTGTGTCAGGCGTGGAAAACGTCGAGAGCGGACCTTCTCAGTCGGCAAGGACAGCTTCTGCCGACGGAATGGACCCTTCATCAGGAAGTATGCCAGGCGCTATGGAAGCTGTGGGGACGTCCTCATGTGGACGTTTTCGCAACTTCCCGAACGAAGAGACTTCCGCTGTATTGCTCCCCAGTTCTGGACCCGGGAGCAGTGGCAGTAGACGCCCTACTGTGGAATTGTCGGGACTAGACATTTACGCTTTTCCCCATTCAAAATCCTCGGGTGCAAGTGATGAGGAAGTTCGCTGCATCAGAAGGAGCGAGGATGACCCTCATCGCCCCCTTCTGGCCAGCGGTCGACTGGTTCACGGAGGTGATGTCCTTCCTGGTAGACTTTCCAAAGGACTCTGCCCCTAAGGAAAGATCTACTCAGACAGCCCCACTTCGAGAGGTACCACAAAAACCTCCCCGCTCTGAGTCTGACTGCGTTCAGACTATCAAGAAGTTGGCCAGAGCGAGGGGTTTTTTCAAGACCTGTGGCAACGGCGATTGCCACCGCAAGGAGGCCCTCCTCAATCGCAGTTTACCAGTCAAAGTGGGCTGTCTTTAGAAGTTGGTGCAGAAAGAAGGGCATTTCCTCCACCTCAACCTCTGTGAGCCAGATAGCAGATTTCCTTCTTCACCTTAGGAAAGAAGCGAAACTAGCCGTTCCCATGATTAAAGGCTACAGAAGCGTGCTTTCTGTGGTCTTCAGGCATAGAGGACTCGACTTAAGCGAATGATAGAGACATTCATGATCTCATTAGATCATTTGAGACTGTGAAAGTTCTCCAACCTCGAAAGTACCATCGTGGACTTAGACGTGGTACTTAAGTTTCTCATGTCGAGTCAATTTGAACCGCTCCATTTAGCCTCGCTTAGGAATCTTACTAAGAAGACCATTTTCCTAATCGCTCTGGCGACGGCGAAGAGGGTTAGCAAAATTAAAGTCATACAGCAAGCACATTGGGTTCAAGGATCATAGCGCAGTTTGTTCCTTAACGTCCTACGTCTTAGCAAAGAACAAGAACCCTTCCAACCCTTGGCCGAGGACGTTCGAGATCAAAGGGTTGTCGGAGCTAGTGGGACCTGAAGCTGAGAGAGTCCTGTGTCCTGTCAGGGCTCTCAAGTTTTATTTGCAGAGAACCAGAGCATGCAGAGGCTCTTCGGAAAACTTGTGGTGCTCTGTGAAAAAAACCAGATCTTCCGATGTCGAAGAACGCACTGGTGTTTTCTTCTTAAGAAGTACGGTTAAGGAAGCCCATGAAAAGTGTAGTGAAAGTGACATGGAGCTTCTGAAAGTGAAAGCCCACGAGTTGAGGGCTATTGCTACTTCGGTGGCTTTTCACAAAAATATGGCAATCAAAGATATTTTGGGCGCCACTATTGGCGAAGCAATTCGGTGTTCGCTTCACACTACCTGCGGGAGGTTGAAAGCAACATACGAAAATTGTTACTCGCTCGGACCATACGTCGCTGCAGACACTGTTTTGGGGCAGGAAGGTAGCGCTCATCCTATCCTTTAATGGTTAGGGGAGTTTTTTAACTTGTGTTATGGTTGTGGGGTTGACTGCCTGCGGCGGATCTCCCTTCCATTAGCTTAGTCTAAGTGGGATACTTTTGGTAGGCTACGCCAGGTGGTTTGGTTTTACTTCGTTGCCCTCATTTGTATGGTCAATGGTCTAGTCACGTCGTGGTCTCGCCCCTGTTGACAGATCATCTGGAGTGCACCAGCTTTATAGGTCTCTACCTTGCTGGCAACTCTAGTAGCACAAGCAGACTTACGCGGCAGTAACCACGAAGTCAGCTATGCTAACAGGTAAGGAACCAAGATATCAATTATCTGCATATATATGTTTCCTAAAATCTTCTATTCTGTCTACTCCCACCACCAAAGTGGATTCAGCTATATATATATCTGACAGGTAAGTTTCATTGAACAAAATGATATTGTAATAATACAATTAAGTTTGTTCATACTTACCTGGCAGATATATATAATCAAGTACCCACCACCTCCCCTCAGGAGACAGTGGAAATAAAAATTAGAATAGAAAAATGGGAATGGTTCCTGATACCCGCCTCCCAGCGGCGGGAATGGGTACTAACCACCTGACTCCCACTGCGTGTGTCGTAAGTGTTTAAATTTCTGTCGGATTCGGAAAAATACAGCTATATATATATCTGCCAGGTAAGTATGAACAAACTTAATTGTATCATTACAATATCATTTTTGTATCAACTTTATTTTAATGGTAGTCTACCAGTAACCTGATTACGTATTTATCAGTATCAGCTATTTAGTTAAAAAAAAAAAATGCAGCCTCATAATTCAAAACTGTAAGTTAATTTTTCTGTTAAAAGTGAGTTTAAGAACTCTAAATTTCTGTTACCTTAACAATATTGTGACAAACTGTAATGAAGACTACTCAGAATACCTCAGGCATTCAATAAATGAAAAGAAATTTGTCCTCAAGTAACCTATGTATATTTACAATAGTACTATATATATTTAATTGCCTTTGGCTTACAACCTGTAAATCATGGGCAATGGCTCGCTTTACACGGTCGACTCAGGTGATTCATCTTTAACCCCTTGTCTGGCTGACCTGTCTTAGTGGGTCCTGGTTACACCTTACTGTCAATTTCCCTTTCAGCACTGAATGACCTCATAGGACCCAGCACTCTTTGGTCTAAATTCTGTATTCTGTTCTTTTTTCTGACCAACAGAAGTGGCAATGCATTTGCCACTCCCCCATTATTTAACCACTTTCAATGAAGGCAAATGACTGAGATAATGGAGACAGGAAAACTTCTCTAATGGGTACCGTGTTTTAACTTAAACTGGATCTACTATGTGAAGAGGTATGGGTGGGGTCACTAATCAACTAAAGTATGTTTGATTCACTCTAATGGAGGAAGAAGATAAGTATGTACCTCAGAGATGATAGCAATACGTAAGAAGTGCCAGCACAAAACTGTCATAACTGTGACAAAGAAAAGAAGTGATCTAATAATACTACATACACACAATTTAGAATAATAGGGATTTATTACAGTATTCAGTACATATTCTGGAGCTGTGAGATATCTTTATATCAATTGTGGACTTGCGTGCTTTCTTGATAATCCAAAAGTGATGATCATTATAGTAATATTAAATATATAGATAATGGAAACAATTGATCTTGATTTTCTGTTAAATAAAATGAGAAAGATCCAGTTATTAAAAGTAGTACTGTACAACAAGGAGTGTTTGTTGTAGGTAGATGTTTGTCCAGCAGTCTAGGTTATGTGGTTGAATGTATTTTCTGCAAGCATAGAGAAAGTCATAATAGATGTGCATTAGGTGTTGCACTAATTTTGATTTTACTTGTGTTTCAAGGTACTAGTTATTACTGTGCATTTATGTATTTCTGTTAAGTACTGTACAGTTTTAAATGTGCTTCCAAATTGATATTATGATTATATACATTACTCCACACACATCCCCACATTCCCTTCCCTCTTTGTTCAAATTATGTGAATGACTAGCAGTTCATGTTGACTGTCTAGGGATCAGTTGGTGTCCCTAAGAATATGGGGGATTAGATTATGACAATTTATTAGGTACTACGTATTAGGATTTTTCTGGTTCTGGGTTTAGGACTGCTTGCAGGAAGGTGTCAGCTGTTGTGCTGCAATACCCCTCCAGCTGTTGTTATTGCAAGGTAGTCTTGAGTACCATATTATTTGCCCATGATTTTATTAACTTTCTCCCTGCAGTTTGAGTTTGTATCTTAAACTCATCAAAAGGAACCAGACCAAATTGGTAGAAGTGCTTTTGAGTGTAACTTCTCTTGATGCTGAATAAATATTTGAAGGCATTTTTTTTTCACTATATTCTGCCATAGATTTCTGCCATTTAGATTTAAAAGTCTTTGTGATCTGGCACACTGGCTTGAAGAGGTTGTTATCAGGAATTGTGTTGCTTCTGCTGTCAGACCTTGAAGTGGTGGTTATTTAGAGGAGCCCACAATCAAATACCATTACTCTTGTAAAAGATACCTTTGGGTGCAGTTGTCGTTATGAATTAGACTACCTTTATTACTTGCTGCATGTCCACTTGACTAATGGTAATGCCATGTTATAGTGGAAACTCTAGCTCTGAAAGAGGTTGGCAAATTTTTAGTTATGAATTGTGTTCATACATCTCTCTTGAGTCATACTGTGCAGGAATACCTATCTCTAAATTCAGTACCAAAGAAATAAGTTTTAGGACATGTGGTGTTCCCACTGCACTAGACCTATAACTGCACTTTTTTTTCTTTTTTTCTGTGCTGTGAATCACCACTGTTGGTGTGCAGCTCCCATCGGGTTATATTCGATCACTTTCAAAGAAGGATGAGCTGCCAAAAGTATGTATTTTGTTTATCACAAGCTCATGTTTTTATGCTTCTCAGTGTTTTTAAGTGCACAGTAGGTTAAAAAATAAAAAAAACTAGGAAACTGCATAAAATTTCCTCACATTCTTATTTCCTGACTATCTTTTTTATACAAGGAAAGTTCTTAAGCCAAAAATTCAAAACATATATGCCTAGGTCTGCGCACCAAATTTGTTTAATCTTTTGTATCTTGAATGAAATTTTCCACATTCTAATTGATCTTGAAGTAATGAAGGCAAGGCCTTGCCACAAAGAGATATGGAGAGAGTGACTTTCGTCTGTCAATGATTCTCTGCAGTTGAGTAGAAAAGAATAGAGATGATACAGCATTTTTGCCTTTAAAAACATGGTGCTTAAGGACTTTCTTTTTTTTAAAAAAGTGTGCAATCAAGCCCTATGAAACAAGGTCCAATGCTGAAGTCACCATTTTATTATTTATTAGTGTGGTTATTTTGATTAAATTATAATTTCCAATAAAAAAGTTCTGTAATAATACTTATTTCCTGTTCATAAAATATTCATATAAAAGAGAGAAGGATATGAACTTTTTATATATTGTACTTTAATATTAGTTTTAGTCCCAGTACAGAATTTTACTTTTTGTATAATAATGTAAATGTTCACCTGTGTCTTTCTTATGACGATGTTTTTGCTTGTTTGTGTGACGCATTTACATTGCATGGAACCAGTGGTTATTCAGCAACAGGCTCATGACGATGTGAGCCTTTCTATCAGTTGTTCAGCTCTATTAATAGCTCCTAGACATAACATCTCTGTAACTTCCTAGTTGTAGTATTATCAACCCACCACAATACATTTTCTAGTCACATGCATTTCAAAATTCTCTCTCTCTCTCTCTACATGCATTATAGCATACACAACTTTAATTTTCTATAATGCATTGGTAAATGGATTTTTGTTTTAAGTGACATAGAAAAGGATCAAGAAGCTGATAAAATTTATTGATATATATTCCCTGCAAGTGCCCTTTAGTTTTACTTTGATTAGTCATTATGTATTTGAATTTAATTTCATCACAAAATTGGTTACAGATGCATATTTCATTTGTTCCGATGCGAGATACTTACCTCGAACCATTTCATAGGAGATTCCCGGATGTCGATCCGGGTCCGACCAGAAAATTCTGGTTATATGCCGCACCCAGGTCAGGCCTATGCCCCAGGGGTCGGAGACCAAGCCATCCTAATGACCTATAGTCAGTCCTTCTCTGGTCGCAGGAGCGTGAATACGCCCCTGCTCGTCCGGTGTCCGGCCCTTATCCTTTGTCCGTGTGTGTGCTTTGTGTGCGTGTATCGTGTTTTTGTGCGATGTCGGCCTCGGAGCCTCAACGTCGTTGCCCCGGTCCTGAAGGACGGGCTTGTGGAGCTTTTCTCTCGCCCCCTCTGATTGATCCTCATTCTTTGTGTCTTCGTAGGGGGGGGGGGGCGCTTGCTCTAAAAGACAACACGTGCGTGGAGTGCATTTCTTGGCCATCGTATCAGTGGGATTTTGGCTTCCACTAGAAGAAAAAAGAAGTCTAAATCTTCGTCGGCGAAGATTTCGCGGGGATCGAGGAGTGAGAGCAGCAGCAGAGACGGCGGCGCCCCTTCTCCTTCGGTATCGTCGGAGAGGAAGTCTCCCGCCTTTCTGCAGGTTCTTTCTCCTGCCCCCTCCCAGCGAGGGGGCCTAGGTGAGTCCGTTGCCGGGTCTCCCCCCAGGGGGGGTCCCGATGAGTCGTTTCCCCAACAGGTGGGTACCGGAGGCTTCCGCGGTGCTGAGGGACTGCTGGTCGCGGTTGCAGCTCCAGGGCTCCCCGTCCTGGTCCTCTCTCTTGGCATCGGTGCAGGGGGGGACCCGTCCCTCCCCTCTGCGGAGCTTCCGCTTCGACTCTCCCCGCTTCGGGCCTCCGTCTACGGCTCTCCCCCCTACAGTCGCCTCGCTGCGGCCCCTCCGCTCTCGAGCAGAGCTCGCCGCTCGCGGCCGGACCCGGGCCGGTTTACCCGGTCACGGATCCACCCAACCACCCGGCTCCAACCCTTTTCCCTTCTGCCATTGGGGATGTCTTTCTCCCTCGTACTCCGGGCAGATCCCCAGTTAAGGACGATGCATTCCCGTCCTGGGGCTTCCCGTCTAGGGGACAGGAGGAGCCGGGAATGGCCTTGGGAGCGGCCTTCAGGGGCGGTCCCGCTGTGATAGAGGTGTCCCCGAAGCGGCCGAAAACGCTCCTCGCGTTCCCCCCGCGACGGGAGTCGCCGGAGGAGAAGCAAGAGACGTCGGGATTCGTCAAGGGGAGAGGAGTTCTTCAAGTTACTACTCAAGGGAGCGATCCTCCCGTAGGAGGAGACGCTCCTCCAAGAAGAGACGCCTCGTCCATGGGAGACACAAGGAGACAGTAGTTACCTCCCCTCGTCCTCGAGCGGCTCTTCCCGCTCTCATCATCGTAGCCGGGATCGTATAGAGGGAGTGACAGGCGTCGGGACAACTCCCCCCAGGGGCGGAGGCGTTCTCCTTCCCCGAGGGTGGCCCCCACCCCCACCCCCAATGGCCCCCAGGAAGGTCTCTCATGGGGGGTTCCCAGCCGTCTCCCTCCCTACTCGTCCCTCGGTCCCGGTGGATCCTGCCTCGGTCTCGTCAGCCATAGGGTTGGCCTCCATGACCCGAGCGGGCCCCTCCCTTCTTCCGTGTTCCCACACGATTGTCACCTTCGCGAATGGAGCCTAGAGCCGATACCTCCTTAGGGGGTTCATAGCCCCTCCACCGCTCAGGTATGAGTACCTTTCTCGGGATGGGCCAGGCGTTCGGGGCATCCCCCCTTGCAGGAGACCGGTGTGCAACCGGGTTTAGGAGCCCCTCTCCGGGGAGCTTCTCCAGCTTCCCTCCAGCTAGGGTCTTGGGCCTCTCCTCCGTCGCGGGACGCTGAGAAGAGACCCTTGGTCCAGGAGGGTACTCCAGAATGCCCTGGAGGAATTGGGTCCAGTGGATGAAGGTTCTGCTTTCAGGAGAGTCCTCTCTCTGATTAGGTCCATGAACCGGCTAGAGGAGCCAGCCCCGACGGTAGAGGACAACAGATCCATGGCGGTGGACTTTCTGTTCAGGGACCCAGAGGAACCCAAGCCCTCTCTCAGCCTCCCTAGGTCCAACAATACGGAGAAGGCCCAGACGGTGGTGGAGAAACTCATTGCAGGCTCCAGTAACTCCTTACGTTGGCACTCCTCAGCTAGACTACTCCCAGCGTCTAAGCCGAGTCAGAGGAGGCTATATGGCCCGGGAGGTGCCCCTCTCCTCCCCAAATCCGTTGGAAAGGTAACTTGGCAGCCCTAGCGCCCGGACTCTCGGAAGAGAGGCTCACGTCGGGACTAGTCTCCTTCTCTCACCAGGAGGCTATGGCTATGGAAGTCACAGCGTGGACCTCGATTCATGTGGCTTCTTGGTTAGATCTGTGGTCCGGGGCGGTAGCCAGGTTCCCACACCCTCCACGACTTGAGGGACGAGCCTCTCTTGCCCAATTCAAAGAACTAATTTTGTCGGGGGGTAAGTCCTTGGGCTTCCTCACGACCCAACTGGTCTCGTCCTGGGCGAACTGGATCTTGAGGAGGAGGGATTCTGTGCTGGCCAAACTCCCTAGGAGCATTCCTGAGAGGGAGCTAAGGACCCTTCGAAACGCCCCAGTGGAAGGAGCTGCTCTCTTTCCGGAGAAGCTAGTGGAGGAGTCTGTGGAACGGGGGAGGAAGGCCAGCCAAGGCCCAATCGTTTATAGGGCCCCTCCCCTACGTCAGTCGGTGCCGAAAAGACCTAGTGAGAGGCCGAAGCCTCAGAATAGGACCCTCTCGGCTCCCCCCACGGAATCACCCCTGCGGAACTGGAGAGACCAGGGAACTCAGCCCTCCCCAGGACCCTCCCTCCTTCCCAGGCACCCTTCAGGCCCAGACACCCTACTTCTTCCAGGAGGGGTCGTAACAACCGCTTCCCTAGGAGGAAGTAGGGAGTCGAGGCCCTCTACCGTGTCTTTCGCCCACCGGTGGGGTTGGCCTCTCGAGCTGTTGGCAGAACTGGGAGGATCTCGGAGCCGAGCCCTGGACAGTCCAGGTCCTCAGGGACGGTTACCGAATCCCCTTTCTAGACCAGAAGCCTCCCTTGACAGGGGAGCCAGCCAATCTGGCCTCTCAGCCCCGGAACCCTGTTCACAGGGAGGCCCTAAGGCTAGAAGTTCAGGCACTGCTGGAGAGGGAGCCCTCCAGCAGGGTGGTGGATCGCTCCCCCGGGTTCTTCAGTCGAACTTTTCCTGGTGGAGAAGTCGTCAGGGGGTGGCGGCCACCGTCATAGACCTTTCGGTCCTCAACTCATCATCCTAAAAGACGCCCTTCAAGATGGAAACACCACGCATCGGTGCTGGCTTCCGGTGAGGCAAGGGGATTTCATGATGCCCCTGGATCTCAAAGACGCCTACTTCCAGATCCCGGTACACCCGTCCTCCAGAAAATACCTTCGCATAAGTTGGGAGGACCGGACCTTCCAGTTTCAAGTCACTCTGCTGTGGACTGGCAACGGCCTCCGGCAAGTGTTCACGAGGGTGTTCTCCTGGTGTCGTCTTGGGCCCACAAGAGGGGTATACGCCTTCTCAGGTACCTAGACGACTGGCTACTCCTTTCCTCCTCAAAGGAGCGCTTGGTAGAACAGAGAGACGCCCTCCTGGCCTTCTGCAAAACCCTGGGAATCATGGTGAACTGGGAGAAGTCCCTTCTAGCTCCCTCCACCAGGATGGTGTACCTGGGGATGGAATTGGATACGGAAGTGGGGCGAGCTTTCCCCTCGGAGGACAGGCTGGCAAACCTCCGAAAAATTGCCTGCAACTTCCTAAGCCACCCCCAGAGACCGGCAAAGGAGTGGCAAAGGCTTTTAGGCCACCTGGTCTCCTTGGAAAAACTAGTCCCCCAGGGAAGGCTGAGATTAAGGCCACTACAATGGGACCTGAAAGTAGGGTGGTCCCAGAAGGAGGAAACACCTCAAAAGCCGGTTTCCATCTCACTGGCAGCAAGGAAGGCCCTCGGTTGGTGGCTGAATCCTGCAAACTCTCATCGGGGTGTGCCCCTCGGGTCAGTCCCCGGGAGATGCTCCTGTTTACGGACGCGTCGAAGGCAGGCTGGGGGCCCACCTGAATTCCCTCTCAGTGCGGGGGATATGGTCGCAAGAGCAGAGCACCTTCCACATAAACAAACTGGAGCTCTTGGCAGTAAAGCATGCCCTGGAAGCATTCAAGGAGGCAGTGGGAGGACACTCGGTGTGTCTGATGTGCGACAATGCCACAGTGGTCGCCTACGTCAAGAAGCAAGGAGGCCTGAGATCAAGGGATCTCTGCGGATTGACGGAGGAGATCTTGAGCCAAACCGAAGCCCTCGGGACCTCCTTGACGGCAAGATTCATTCCCGGCAAGAAAAACGTAATCGCCGACGGCCTCAGCAGACGGGGTCAGGTGGTGGGATCCGAATGGTCCCTACACCCCGAAGTAGCGAGGGAACTAATTTAGGAAGTGGGCTGCCCCATCCCTTTATCCCGGACCTGTTTGCTACAAGGCTAAACACCAACTGCCGGTGTACTGCTCCCCGGTGCCGGACCCAGCCGCGTTTTGGGAGGATGCGTTCCAGCACCCGTGGGATGGCTGGACATGTACGCGTTCCCTCCCTTCGGAGTCCTCAGGCAGGTCCTCAACCATCTAAGAAAGGCGAAAGGGGCGGCCCTGACGTTGGTGGCGCCTTGGTGGCCGGACAGGGAGTGGTTCCCGGACCTTCTAGAGTTGGCCTCTCTTCCCCCTTGGGAGCTGCCCCCCAGGCCAGACCTGTTAAGACAGCCCCACTTCGAGAGGTTCCACAGGAACATTCCAGCCCTCTCCCTTCACGGCTGGAGACTATCGAGCGGCTGTTAAATATGAGAGGGTTTTCTGGGGAGGGTGGCTTCTCACATGTCCAGTTACTTGAGGGAATCCTCCGCTAACATCTACCAGGCAAAGTGGAAGGTTTTTGGGGCCTGGTGTAGAAAGCGTAACCTGGAACCTCTCCGAGCGAAGATCCCAGACATCGCAGAATTCTTGACCTACCTGAGGTTGGACAAGGGCCCTGTCAATTCCAGCAGTCAAAGGAGCCAGGTCCGCATTGAGCCAGGTCTTCTCCCCTGAAAGGGCTGGATACTGGGGAACTCGAAGCCTCTGTCCTTGCTTCATAAGGAGCTTTTGAGGCAGAAGTGTCCTCCCAGCGCTGGCTTGGTTCCCCGCTGGGATGTTGCAATAGTTTTAGATTCCCTGAGGAAGCCCCCGTTCGAGCCGCTCAAGGACATCCTGGATAGGGAGCTGACCCTCAAGACAGTGTTTTCTGCTAGCCCTGCCTCCACGAAGAGGGTGGGGAGCTCCACGGCCTCTTCGTATGTAGTGACCCACACGAGGGGATGGAAGGAACTCTCATTCAGGTTTGTCCCCTCCTTCGTGGCTAAGAATCAGAACCCCTCGAGCTCGGATCTCAGGTTCGTGGAGTTTTCCATCCCTGCCCTCCCGAAATCGGACCAGCCTAAGGATCTCCTCCTTTGTCCGGTGAGGGCAGTTCGGAAGTACATGGAAAGAACAGCCCGATTCAGGCCGGAGGTAAAGAACCTCTTCGTCACCACGGGAAGGGTGAAGAAGGCAGCCTCGAAAAACACCATCTCCTTTTGGCTGAGAGAAACCATCCGGAGAGCCTACGAGAAGGGGGGCCTTTCCCCTCCAGAGGGAGCCAGGCCATGACATCAGGGGAATTGGGGTGTCCCTTTCATTGCTCCAAAGAACATGGCAGTGGACCAGGTCCTGAGGGCAGGAGTCTGGAATAGGCAGTCGACATTCCACAGCCCACTATCTAAAAGACTGCACGAGAAGGTCGCTCGACGCCTTTGAGATTTGGCCCCGTGGTGGCAGGCCAGCAGCAGGTCTAGGTCCCCTCTCCAATCTTCTTGAAGTGGACGGGCCGGTGTGTATTGAGTGTATGTGAGTGTGTGTGGTTTTTCCTCAAATCCCCCCTAATCCTTATCCTTGTTATCCCTGGGTCTTTGTTTTTTTTTTTTTGGAGCGAGGAATCCAGGAATACTCCGTAAGATACCATGAGTGCGTATGGTCTCAGTACAAACCACAGTTTTACATGTCAAGGTTTGGTTATACCCGCACCAGGCTTGCCTTGCACCCCTCCTAACCAACCACCCACGATAACGGGCTGGGTTGAGTTCTAAGGGGAGCAGTCGCCCCTCCTCTGACCTATCACCTTTGGGGGCCGTTCCCTCCCCTAACCTTCGCCCTCCTCCTAAAGAGTAAGTCTCCTATGAAATGGTTCGAGGTAAGTATCTCGCATCGGAACAAATCACAAATTCTTGGTAATTTGTATTTTTCCTAGCGATACTTACCTCGAACCAATGGTTGGAATTAAACATCCCGCCCTTCCAGCCCCGCTTGGAAAGCCTTAGGGGAGACACCTCGGAGTGGAGTAAGAAGGACTGACTATAGGTCATTAGGATGGCTTGGTCTCCGACCCCTGGGGCATAGGCCTGACCTGGGTGCGGCATATAACCAGAATTTTCTGGTCGGACCCGGATCGACATCCGGGAATCTCCTATGAAATGGTTCGAGGTAAGTATCGCTAGGAAAAATACAAATTACCAAGAATTTGTGATATTTGTCATATCCTTACAAAATTACCCTTGGGAAGAAATTTAGGAAATTGTAAAGACCAGTTTCGTGTCAATTTCTTGATGTCTAGATATCAGTGTTCCACTTGCTATTAAGACTACTTAGTGGAGCCAACCACCTACAGTTCACCTTGCACAACTGCATCGCTCAAGCTCATTGCATTTTGTGTTTGCTTTTCATGCAACCCCAAGGGCATTTGCCACCAACATAGTTGTTTGATGTTTTAACTGTGTAATTTCACCTCTCAGTTAAAGCTTTTTGATAGCTAACCTTAAGCTGTTGTAATGTAACACATTGGTCTGGTTAAAATATATCGTAAGGTGCAACATTTAAATGTTTACTTCTTGATGATTTTTTTGTGCTTTGGCAAAGGGATGTTTACCAATATAGGAGGATGTCTGATGTTAAAAAGTGCTTTGGTACTTTGAATGGCGGTTGTTTATTTTAGGTTTAGATATTTTGACAAAAAAAATTTTTTTTTTTTTAACAGATATGGAGAAGACTTTCTGAAAAGCCTTCAGTCTGATGTGGATCTAGAAGCCTCCTTTTGGTGATGGACCAGTTATTACCCTAAAAGTTTGAGTGATTCATTTTAACATTGTCAGTCTTGTGTGTGTGTATATATATATTACACATATGCAGAAGACTTTCTGAAATGCCTTCAGTGTGATGTGGATCTAGAAGTCTCCTTTTGATTATGGATCTGGTATTACCTTAATTGTTTGAATTATGCATTTTTACATCTCAGTCTTAATGTGTTTGGGAGCCCTAACATTGTTTATTTTTCTCAGATGGTGCTTTTGGAACAGATATACATTTTGAATAATGTTAGAATAAGGGTTATAGGGAAAAAAAATTCTATTCAAGGGTGATAAGTATTTTGTCAGACCTGAATATTGTCTAATGCTTGAATTGGCAGGTCAGTGATCTGAAATGTATATGGAGGACTTATTACCAGCATAATGTTGTTAAGGAATATTTAAAACATTGTAGATGGTGTCATTGCTCTGTGAGTGTGATAAACCTCCTTTACTTATTGTAAAGAATATTTTTACTTCCACTGTTTTAAGTTTTTCATCTTTGGGTAATTCATTGTACATGATAGAAGTGACAGCAATATTGCTGAGTGAAATATCTTGAGCCAGGAATTTTATTTTTAATATGAACTTTCATATCATTCAGAATTGAAATAGAAAGAAAATATTAATACTTTTGACTTTTAAGTCAGTATCGTAACTTTCATCACCACCTCCCATCTTTTTGTCACAAAATCACAAACAATAGCATAACTTTCACCACATTCTCCCCATCTTTTTGTCATAAGTCACATTTAGTAGTTGTCCAGGTGCTCATGGCTTTGTAGGCATGTTTCAACACTCATTGGCATACAATGAGTTTGTCTTATAGTTGAATACTGTCACAGTCTTTCTCAACAGCACTCATTTCCAATGTTGCAGCTGCGAAGGGAGTACTTGTCCATTGATGCCTTTTATGGGAATGTGAAGAAACATTCATAAGGTGTTTGGTTGGTTGCCACACACATCAGGGACCTAGGAATATGTAGTTCCCAGCCTTCAACAGGAAAACTTTGGGAATGTAGTGCCAAAAAGAACTGTTGTAGCATTCCACCTGTTAGTACATGGATTACACGCTGATGAGTAGCTGGTTGATATTCCACACTTGCAGAAACTAAAGGTGTACACTGTAAAGTACCAGTCCCCGGCCTTCAACAGAAAAACTTCGGGAATGTAGTGCTGGGCAGATATTGGTTGGCGTGCAGATTGTATGCAGTGAGGATGAGTGGTTGGTTGATACTCCATGTACATGTAAAAACTGATGGTTCTTGACAGATGTGGAGGCTGCAACACAGTCTGAGTAGTTTTACTCTGGCACCCATGAGATACAGAAAATAGAAGACATTCACTCAACAGTTGCATCAGAGGTCATGTCTTCCACAAGGAAGGAAAGCATAAACCAACTATATACTCATCTACCACAGAGTGGATGCTTTATCTAGTTTGAAGTGGGCCTTCACAGCCAATTGTGTCTTTCTAAAGGGCAAGTAGCTTTAATTAATGTTCCAGTCTTCTTATTAAATTGCAGCTTAACTTCAGCATCGTAGACTTTTGGTCGGGTGTTATACATCTATTGAAAGTGGGAGGTTCTGG
>NC_061110.1:108358788-108368788 GCF_015104395.2 Macrobrachium nipponense
AAAGTGGGAGGTTCTGGAAGTGCCACACTCGTCTCATACCAGGGTGAAATGAAATTCGTGCAGCACCTCTTCAAAACAATTTGTGTATTCATCTGCCCTCCTCAAAATCTTAAGAGGTATCTGATGGCAAGAGCAGACTTGAAATAACAGAGCTGAAATAGCTATACTTAGTGACTTAACTCCATCTAACTGTTTTAAAAGTAATCCACTGCTTTAAGTTTACATGGGCTTTAGTGAGGTACAATGATAGCCCCATACGCAGGCAGTAGGTTTCAAAACAAAATTGGTGAATCCATAGTAGCCAATTAGTAAACAGCAGCACTCTAGGAGAGATTAGCTTCCCCAAATTTGGGACTGATGTGTGTTCCTTCAGAAAGTTGTGGCCTAGCAGTGCATGTGAACAAAGTTCTTTCGTGTCATGAAGCTGAACACCATACATGTCGTCTTTAGACTGGACCAACAGGAGCCTCATTTACCAATAGTCTCAAGAGTAAAGGCCAAGAGACTTCCTGTTTGACACATCATTTTTGGCCTGCTACTTTAGTGCCTAGACTTTTTGTAAATCAGTCATCAATGTCTAATCTTCCCACACTTGGTACAAACTGCAGCCCTTCCCTTACAAAACTTCCCAGAGTGAAAGGCCCCTCCACAGAAGAAATATATCATAGTATTTGACTGTCACATCCACAGTTGGAAATTCATCCTGTTCTATGCACTCTTCTTTTGACCTTCTCAGCAGTACCTATCTGATTCCGTTACTGTAGTTACTGATGACCCTATACGGTATGCAGAATGTAACTGAGCCATCCCAAGAATGCATCTAGTTCAAAGTTCTCTAGAAGTCTTTGTTGTACAGCATAGGATGCCTAATTTTTATGAAAGGTTATCAGATGGCCAACTCATCAACTTCTCCAGCATCAGCAGCTTTGAAGTCTTGAGCTGAGCTCTTCAGCTTCTCTATGAACTTAGTCGTGTTTCACCTGCCTGTTGCTTTTATATGGCCAAACAGTGCCTTGCATAAACCTTGCTCTCCAGTTTCACTGGGCTTTTAGTATTTCAATGGCTTCCTGGTAAGCAATCGCATTTTTGAGCTTGAAGATGCAGTGTGGCTTGACACATTCCTGTAGCAGTTTTAGCTTGTCTGAATTTGAACCAAGATCGAATACTTCAACGATTACCTTTAAGTTGAAATTCCACACATCCTACTCATCTGCTGTTTTGATGACTGGGTTAAAGTCAAGGGTGTCTAAAGATAAGAACTTGTCTATGGTTGTCAGCTTGGCTTATCTTGAGAAGTTCTGGCACTCGGTTGTTTAATCGATTCATAATGCCCATTGAAACATCTCCAGATGTTTTAAATATAAACACTTCACTTCCACATCATACAAAACAGAAATAGAAAAAAAAATCACAAAAAACATAATTGGTAGCATAAAACTTTCACCACAATAGCAATTCTGTATTAACAATAAAACCATAATTATAAATAAGTAAAACTTTTGATAGTATACTTTTGCAGTGGGCAGTACTTTCTCCTGAAATGTTTAAAGCAGAATTGTTAGCAAATCTGAAATGTTTGTAATTGTAATATGAATTACATTTTAGAGTTACAAGGTAAATCTTTGAATTGGTCTACAACTTGGTGCCATTATTCTCTCCCCTCCATGATGAATATGAAATAACTTATCTTTAATGAAGACCAGCCCTTTAATGCTACTGAACTGCTTCTTGTATTTTTATATCCTTTAATACATGCCTGTGAATTTACAAATAACGTAAAGTATTATAGTGACTGTAAATTCCAGTAAATCATTCTTGTGTACATAATGTCTTATTTAATGGTATAATGTATGGATAAGTTCTTTGTTCATGAATGAATTAGTACAGTATTAAATTTTATTAATGCTACATCTTTTTGCTATCTTACCTTATTACATTGGAGCAGTTAACCATCTTTCATGCCAAGGATATTGAGGGATTAATTTAACTGCACATATCATTAAATTTTTTGAATTTATAAGATTTCATGTTAGATCTGGGTAACTAGCACGCTCAAGTGGAAAGAATATATGGTCTTTAGAGTTGCAACTGTCTATGACATTATTGCAGTCATTTCAGCCATTGTTTCACTTTGTTATATATTCCATAGGCAAGTATGCAGTAATTACCAAGGTTTTCTTCTTTAACAGGAGCTGTTGTTAGAATAGTATATTTTTATACTGTACAGGTATTTTTTTGTGTATATTTCTTAAATACATGTACAAAAATATAATTAGGAATTTTTAATTAGTCCTCAAATAGTTTGTCACTTCTCTACTTTTTCAAATGTTCTGCTGTTTATAGAGAAATTGAAAGTTATCAATAATTTCTTTTTGAAACCACTTGCCAATAAAAAAAATTCCAGCAATCTCACATCAGGGCTGAGTGACAGGCTCTACTACAGAAAATCTTGAGGAGTACTTCAATTGTGTCCATTAAAAATGTAAATATAGTGATAAGGAAAGAAGTAGTTTATGTAAAATTCAGGGTCAGCATATTAAATGTTTCTTACATAACATCTCGCAGATTGTGTGCCATGGGCAGCACTGGTTATTGGTAAAGTAGTTTTCTATGGAAAAACAAACCATGGTCTTTTATATCTTTCAGCATGAGCTGGAAACTGGTCAAAACTTAGCTGAGTGTGAATGGGCCAGTCCCCTCAACTGACTGAAGTTGAAAACCAGAGCAGAATCGCCATGACCCTGGTTGCCTCACAAGCAGGGGGAATTCATGATTCCTCCTGTAACATCCTACCCGCCTGATGCAAAGGTTGGCCAGAGTAGTATGGCCCTGGCCAGTGCCCCTTCTTAATTGAGAAGGGGTTACTAAAGTAGGAAACATTCCAGAAGATCATGTCAGAAGGCAGTTTAATTCTGGCTTATACAATCAAGGGTTCAGTGCTAAACTCTACTATGAGATGCTGACCCTGTCTAAATTTGGAGCTTGGGTGACTACATATTAGGTTAGTGCCTAATTATCAGTAGTATCTGAATTTCTGCCCAATACCAGCCGATACTTTTGTCATTAGTATAGGAATTTAAAATCCTGCCTAGTAGGCACAACATTAATTTTCTGTACCACTTTCATAATCTTATTTTTATTCATGTACTGGTATCTAATTTTTCTTGGGATTACTTAATAGAACCAATTTATGTATTGTAATGGGGTAAAGGATTAACCCCTCGATTACCAGGACCTTTCATAATCTAAGTAAATAAGTCTGTTAACTGTTTCTAGCCAATATATAAATTGAAACTCGGAATAAAAGTATATATTAATGATTTCAGATTGCTTGTCACCCGATGAATGCAAGTAAGCACTACATACTTAAATTGTTAAAAGACTTCTAATGGTAGCCATAATATAAGCCAAACTGTATCCAGGTAATAAAGGGATTAAATACTAGATACTAGTTATACTTGTTCTTTTTCAGTCAAATTTATGCCTCTGAAATTGTTTATATAACCTTACTATATGACCTTTCAACTTCTGAACTTTTAATATACAATAACCAGAGAACAAGAATGATTTTAGTAACAATATATATTCCCCTAAATAACAGTAATATGGAGGTAACAGGTATCTGCTTCAAAAGTTGGTATCGGTATCGGGCAAAAATTTGGTATTGGTGCATCCCTACTACATATACTTCTGGGCAGCCCTCACAGGTCCCATGGAGATGTTCAGGGACTTGTGGGCGACATCCCTCAAATAGAATGAGGTAAGGTGAAGGGAGTCCTAAGCTAGACGGCTGCTCTCATTACCTGGAATCGCAGAACATTCTTAAAAAGTAAAGGAGGCCTACCTCCTTGGAGGAGGAGGTGTAAACCCATCTAAAGATTTCACAAAGCCTGAAAGAAATACTGTTCACAAACACATCTCGTTAATGAAAAATTTATAAAGCAGCCTCTATGAGAGAGAGTTCTTTTCAAATAATGAACTGGTACTTAACAGCACTAACCGGGCATAGCAGAATCTCATCCAAATTATCTTTGACATTTGAATTTGATTTAGATACAGTTTTCCACTAGGTTCTTGAACACAAATATCTTTGATGTGACTGAGTAAAAATACTGTTAGTGGTGTGGTGACGAAGTCAGCAAGTAGCCAGTGTAACACAATTAGAGAATCACATACTCTTGTTAGTGACACAGAATGAACTGATGCCAGGCTGTTGTTGCTGTCAGGAGTTATAATCAGAGATAGACTAGCTCTTGCTAAAACAACAGTTCCTGAACATTCGAACAGAAAGGAAAATCTATTCTCAGAGCTAGTGAGCACTACTGGGCCCTCGGAGCAAAAGCTGTTGGCAAGGCAATAGCTGGCACCAAGCTGCTGTTGGTGGCAGGAAAGCAGAGTGCCAGACTAGCTATGAGCTTGAGTGATGTCTGGCGGGCCTGGAAGACATGGATGTCCAGAGAAAGAAAAGGATCCAGGTCTTGGGCTAATCCCTGTCCCTGACTAAAATCCAAGAGAAGATGTGTAAATGATATCTTCTTTTTCCTCGCTTAGGCATGTCAGGAACTTTTAAGGAAAATAAGATAGGGATGCCAACAAACTAAGTCTCTGCACTTACTCAAGTTATGCATAGTTTGATACCTCATTATTAACAGTGTAATTGCAAAATGGACACGGAAGTCTCACAGAGAGACATAGGGCCCGAGAAACTAGCTTCCGAAAGTCGATCCCCAGGTCTGGAAGACGATGAGAGAGGATTGACTTACACAACTTGTAATGGTCTGCAATACATTCAGGAAAGATCTCCCAACTGATAATCTTCCATACAGTCTGGAGTCAGTCTGATGAAAATCAGACTACCTCAGCATATCTATTACAGCGAGGTTGTCTGAAAAGACGGTGGAGGAGGATCCTGTAGGATTCACCCACAACCAAGCAGGTTCAGAAACCATGATACAGGCCAAAATAAGGCTAAACAGACCACGTAACTCTGAGATAGTCTGAACATTGTATAGTTCCTTCTTGATCATGATGAAAGGTGTGAGGAGAGGAGGAATCTGATTTACATGTTATAGGGATGATATAGTCACACAAGGAGGAAGATGCAGATTCCTTGAAGGGGCAAAGTATCCCAAGACAGGTCTGTTCAAGATATCCCAGCAGTCTAGGAATCGACGGTCCCCTCCTAACGTCACAGTGCGTCTGATAAGACTAAAGTTTTATGAACTAATAGAGGAAATAGAAGGCTTGATTGATCTGTCCACAGAAATAGTACTCTTCCAATACATGAGGGGAGACCTGGAGTAGAACATTTCTTACATAAAACACTAGAACTGTAGTCCTGTCTGAATGGTTTCCACAGTACAAGTTCACTAAGGTCAAAAAGGTCTGGGGTTATGCGAAGAAACTTTCAACTTAATGAGAAGAATGTGAAGGGCCCATCTTTTCCGTGATTGTGCCCTGGAAAATCCCCAAGAAGGCTCCCCAATCCTGCACCAAAGTGTTGAAAAGACATTCATGTCTATGTTTGCAAATTAAAGAACTTCCTTCCCGAAAGACAAAGTCCAGACAGTAACATTTAAAGACAAGAGGACTAAGGACTCTTAGAGAACACTTGTGCTCTCATGGGGCAGACACTCAGATCCTCGCATTAGGAAGACCTTGTCCTGTAAGAAGGACTAATAAACTTCAAGAGCTGGTGGGAACAAGGAAAGGTGCTTCCTGTATCCCCAGAATCCATTTCATTGCCATGAAGACTGCATGAAGAAGTTGTCTGGTTCATCCTCTATTCCCTTTCGGCATGCATCTCCTGAAGAACTGAATAATGCTGACTTGCAGCCAAAAGAACAAATTAGTAGGACGTGCAGAATCACAGACCACCTACAACTACCTGATAACTCTGCGGACTAAAATACCACCAAGAGAAAACACCAACATCCATGCAGATTCAACAAAAACTGAACTAGATAAAGCTTAGCATGGATTCGACAATACATGTGTGTAGAACTGTATGCAGAGGATTTCAACTAGACTCTTTCCCAATAGTGGAATTAGGAATATACTGATAGGCGGCTAAGTCCATCTCAATGGCATAAAGATCAGAAGTGCCTATATTCACTGACCTTAGGCTTCACAACAGCTGGAATGTCTGTGAATATGAGGTCTAATCTATTATACCAGACATGTGCGTGGCTTCCTTAATTATCTGGACAAAATAAAAATTTATCCACTCTCCATGCTTTGCATTACAGTCTCCACAAATATTGAATGAAGCTTTTGAATCCTGTGACCGAGCCATACTAATTCTCTCCAAAATACGGTTTCATATAGAATTGTCAAAAGATAGTTACGTTTATATAGAATCGTAGACAAGGCAGTCCCCACTTATCGGCAGACATGGTTAATGATGATCCAGTTTTATGGAGCTTGTCTAGGGCCGTAAATTCGGCGATTTATGGCACCATAATGCACCATATTCCAGTTTTCAGTGCCAATAATAGTTATGGTGACATAACATCCATAACAGGGGGCCATTAACCGATTATCGGAGCCATTAACAGGATATCAGCGCCTTAAATAGCCGAGTGTTGATTAATGGCGGTTTTCCCTCATCAACACCCAGCCGAGAATGAAACCTCCACTGATAACTGCATGGTGACTGCCTGTAGCCTACTATTTGGATTACAGTAAACATCAGATAAATAAACACTGTAGAACTTACTGAAAATTTTAAAACATAGAACTTCATGACAACAACAACTCGGAAATTTTCTGACGATAAATAGGACGTCCGGACTTACGAGTATGAACCCATACCTTGCGTGTGTGGGTCAGTGGGATGTTACGACGATAAATAAAGTCAGGGGCATCACACCCTGTGATTAGCTTGACCTTTCACTCATTACTATAGTTACAAGATTCTGGGATAAAAACAATCGTATTTACAGGCAGAATTCTGAAGCTCAAGAAAATTTGACCTTAAGCTCCAAATATTTGAGTCGAGTGCTTGGCAATTTTCCTTGCTGTAAAGAGTAACAGGCCCAGGGTTCAGCTCAATTTCTCCCGACAGAATTAAAATTAGCAACATTAAATCAGAATCAAAACTAATAAATACACTCATAACAGTAACATTGTAAGAATCAACAAAACAATAAACAACAATACATATACCATCAATAATAACAGCATTTACATTTACATAAATTCTGTTGACAGTATACATTATTTACATAAATACTGTTGAGAGTATAAATAAATATCACCAAATGTCATTGTAGAAAGTGCCAGAACCAACTTTGTTAACAAGGTGGGTCTCCGGAACACCTTGATAGCCAAAAGAAATCCGCCAGGTTTGCCACAACAACTCGGGGACGACAGTCAGAATGGATTCAGATATAAAACACTTAAAAGGAAAAGATTACGTAGAGATGAAGGCACTTTTCTGATAATCCACCTAGCATTTTTTCCTTTCTCATCAATCTGTCCTACACACTTACCGAAAAAGTAAGAAAATGCACGAAAAAAAGGACAATGGCCTCGGGCAAGGGAACTCAAAACCCAAGACCATGGAATGCCACAGTATAATAGCTATGGCACAGTCTAAGGTTGGAGAACAAGGTTTATCAGAAACCTTCTCTTAGTACGGTTGCCTACCAAGGCTAAAGAGTCCCTTCCACACACTGGCTTGATTTTGGAGTGTCCTACAAAACTTGCCTGCCAGGGTTAAAGTCTCTTCTACCCTAACTTATGTGGACAGGGATGTCACACCCTGAAGTGGATGCAGGCTTATTCGGACCTTGGCTGATTCGGACCAGATTCAAACCTTAATCTTGGCTGATTCGGACCATTTGCTAGGCTGATTCGGACCCATACTAATAATTTTATATTACAGCAATGGGTATTTCTATATAAGCATTCCGTATCGTTCGTCCCCGCGAATACGCCACTAGGAATTGGGGCGTCAAATGTATTTCGCCGTGTTTAGTACTAGCCCCTGGGGGTTAATTACAGTCGTCCGAATAAATATTACTTAAAATTCTTGTCCAGGAGGTAAAACTGCGTAGAAAAATCGGCCAATCATATGAAGGTCCGAATAAGCCTGGATAAAGGTCCGAATGAGCCAGTATATGGTCCGAATCAGCCAAGGTCCGAATACTGTAAGCCTGTTTCCCCTGAAGTGAATGTTGCTAATAAACACCACTTAACCTACTGGCACACAGAAGCGTATTGATACAAACGTTTGTCAAAGACCCTCCATTACTGGTGTTAGGACACAAAGCTGTAATATGAGCATTCCTCTTACAACTACAAGAAGAACTGTGTTTATTTGCATTGCAAGGACATTTACTTGAATTCTGTTTCTACTGGTGCACAATGCACATAAACCTAATAAAAAGCACCTCTATTGGTGATCTGCCACTTCCTAAAATTTGTTGCAATTGAGCATTCTGTGACCAAAACCACTACAAAATTTGCAATATTTGGTTATCACCATTATTTACATTACTAATTGTAGGGTTATTGCCTTTTGAAACAAGGTTAGCTTCAGAAGTAGTATTGAAATTTCCAAGAGTTGGAAGGCATGCATTTTCAGGGGTCTTTGATAAACATTGAAGCTTACGGGAACTTTGCAACACAACTCTCTCAAAACATTAACACTGCTTTTAAAATCTGACTTGCAAATCAAGAACTGGATGATATTTGTAATTTCAAATCAAGGTTTGGCAAATATCTGTAATGCTCGAACATCATTGACTAGAAATTTTGTTATTTACTTTATATACTATTTTTTTATTTATAGAAGGCAACATTTTTCTACAAGCATCAACACATTTGCTAATCTGCAAAAAAAAAAAAAAAAAAAAAAAAATCTTGGACACTAATAACTCCTAAAAGCTAAATCTGGCAGTTTGAGAGTCATTATAGGCTCTCCATCAGTTTTAGGGTGAGATTTGACATCTGGCCTTTGTTCAATTCCAACTAATTTGTACAGAATCTGATCACTATACTAAAGTACTGAAATCTTGCTAGGAATTTCTTCACTAACGTCTTGACTATCTATACAGTACATACCTACAAAATTTTGTCATTCACACTGTGAATCCTTTGTAGATAAGAAAGAGCATCAAGTTTCTCAAAGGCAAATGTGATATGAGGCATTAAAAGGCAATGTAAATCAGTCATTCTGGCAAAATACTTAGTCCAAAAAAGCACTAGCCAATAAGGTTAAAAAGCCCCAATTAATCTCTAAACCACTTTGCTTCCAAATAAGTAAAATACAAATATTCATACAAGAAATCAATATTACAAAGAATAAACAATTCTGAATTTCAGTAAAACATACAAATGGAAGAGCTTCAACATTTAGAAAATAATGATTCATCAGCAAAAATTTCATTAAAGAATACATTTGTGATGGGCTAAGCTCCTGCCTAACCTAATTCTTAGATACAGATACAACCAACAATTCGGTTCACAACTAACTAAAAACTTTAATTACTCACAATTAAGCCTGTAGGTAAACATGACTTAAGGCCTAGACTACAATTCGCTGGCATCACTTGAAAAAAATATTGTATGCCTACAGCAACCACCCTAGCCTAAGGTACCTCTGAGGTCTACTCAATGGGGTATTTCTATAATAAGTATTCCGCATCGTTCGTCCCCGCGAATACGAAAGCCACCAGGAATTGGGGCGTCAAATGTATTTCGCCGTGTTTAGTACGAGCCCCTGGGAGTTAGCTAATTATAGTCGTCCTAATAAATATTACTTAAAATTGCCATATTCTAGGCCGCCACGGAATACCCAACAGTCATAGACCAAATTCACAAAAGTTCAAATAGGCCATATACTAATTGTTTATCACTTTATTGATACAAGAAAGTAAAGTTTTTCACATACTACCGTATTCTTATTTGGCATTTGTCTCACAGTAGTTCTGTTTGGGAACAGGCTAATTCGGAGCTTGGCTGATTCGGACCATGTACTGGCTCATTCGACCTT
>NC_061110.1:108378788-108401288 GCF_015104395.2 Macrobrachium nipponense
CCTCGTAAATCAGTAATTGGCAACGCGGGCTAACAATCGCTTGATCTCGTGTATATAAGAGATGAACCGGGGTGCCTTATCATACAATCAGCTCAGTTGCTCTCTGATCCTCTTCTAGAGAATTCCTGCCTCTAATCTTCAACAAGATGGTAAGACCAAACAATGAGTATTCAACTTATAGTAGGCCTATGTGGTTCACTAATGGATATAGTCCCTTTAGTAGATCCTTGACAATTTTCTTCTAGTTATCGCTCCTTTGGTCTGTTTATTTTATTTTGATAATGCCAATCTTTTAAAAATGGGTTAAATACGTGTCTGAAATAATTAATTCCTGGATACAAAGGGGTATAGCAAAAAATATGTCAAGGCATAAATGTGGTTGACATTCTGTGCAGATCCATGAAACGGTTATGAAATTTGTATGTTTCTATAGGCACGACTACCCTTGATTCCATTTTAGAAGACTGATTTGATGATGACTACCTATTTATGTCTTTCATTCGCTTATTTCAAGGTTACATGGCAAAATTATCATTACTATTACTAAGTGTCACGCATTTCTATTGTTCGTACTTCTATACGGTGTAATTCAGATTTTGCATGATCTTATATTTGGTGTGATAAATATCTTAAGGCGAGGAATTACTTAATGATTTTGTCAATGGGGAAAACCGTAACATTTCAAGTAACATCGAAAAACAGTTCTTGTTTTCGACGTTTGTTTAAAACTTATAGTATTTGTGAAGTATATACTCACGTCTCATTTGACTAGAATGACTCCGCTCACAGGGCATAATATTCTATATCTTCTTTCTCAGAAATTCTTCGCCATCACCCTTTTCGCCATGGCCACCGTTGCCTTGACCCAGGCTGACCCTATCCCCGTTGAACAAGGAGTTCACGCCCCCGGCATCACCCATCCCGCAGGTCAGTTGGGTCACGCCGGGGACTTCGCATCTCAGGGTTCTGGGCAAGGGTATGGAAAGGCCGAGTCCAGCAACACCTTCAGCTTCGGTGCTCCTCTGGCTGAGTTCCAGGGCTTCCACCCAGGTGCCCAGGCAGGGCACACGGCTGCTGCCCACGCCGCCGAACAGGGTCAGACCCAGGCTCACCCTGTCTACACCAATTAGGTTTTTAACTCAGCTGTTATCAATGCCTGTAATTCTGCTGTTTCCCCTTAGTTTTTCTGTCTCTCAGAACTTTGGCATTTCACAGAAATTTCAAAGTCTTTAATTAGGCGAGCGACTGATGCTCAGCTAACATTTAGAAGCATCTCATTCACGGTCTTCGAAAAGAAGTAAGTTTCAACGCTTTCTTTACGGTACAACTGAATGCCTTTCACAATTTCTCCGGTTGTGAAATGTCGAACGGGCTGTCAAGTTTGTGCTGTTTTTCCAAGCCTTCATTTGCTGTATTCTCCAGTTTTCAGGCAATTTAATCTTCTTCTTAGTTTCATTGGGATTTGGCTTTATAACAAAATGTTTGATTGCTTTTCGCTTACTTTTTTTTTTCTTAATTTTCCTCCCAATGGTTCCGCCAACATGAACAAGTTCTTCGTGCTGTAAATTTCTTCTGACGTTGCAGTAATCTTTAACATAACGTCTTGACTTATTTTGCTTTTTAATTTGATTTAAATTGTTTCTTGAGAACGTAAAATGTCCCTTGTCTTAAGAAGTTCTGTTTTATGTTTATCAGTATACTCTGTCTGATTTTTTTTTACTTTATTTTATGCAACAATCAACGCTTTTTCATACAAAACTTCTGCCTTGGAATTTGTCATTTATAAGTGGCTTTTTGACGGCAAATATTCTGGTTTCTTCAGTGATATAATTTACCTTACCACTGAACCCTTGGTTCTTGCTTTATTAATTGCAGAGCAATTTTGTCTCTCCTTCTCTTTCATTTTGATTTATTCTTTCAAACTTTCATTTTAACTCTTAGGATAAATGTGCCGGTCTTCCTTCTTCAGACATATCATTGTGAAAGCTTTTTCCATAATGTAAATGATATTTGCTTACAACTCCTAGCACAGGACACTTTAAACATTCCCAACTTTGACATGTGCTTAGGTGTGAATTTCTTCTTTGAGTATTCTAAGCAATTTACTAGTTATGAACTGAATTTTGGTTTATCAATGTTTCTGATATTTTATTGTTTTTTCTGTTAATTTTTTGCATTATCTTTGAATCAGTACCTTTAATTTACAACTCTGTTTTGATTTGAAATCATACATGGTGTTAACGTTTGTTTGTTCTAATAAAAATTCTGTTAATAGTTTGCCAGGCGTTTCACTAAGTCCCGACGAAAATATGCATTTTTTGTTAACAATTTTATACATAGAAGAGCAGTACAGAATGGAGATTTCTGATGGATTATACACCACAACTGTATAATTTCTCCTGTTTTAGCCTTTTATGCCTTGTCTATATAAGGCTGAAGGGTAGTCCGTCTCTATATAGACGTGGTATGTAGACATGTGACAGTTGACTTTGAGTGCTATATGAGAAAATGGTCTTATACTAGTCGTTTTGTAAATAATCTATGAAAATGAAGCAAAACATATCATAATAACAGAGAGAGAGAGAGAGAATTTCGTTCGCTACCCATTTCCATAGATTCCTCACAATTTAGCCATTCCTTTCCCTCTCTCTCTCTCTCTCTCTCTCTCTCTCTCTCTCTCTCTCTCTCTCTCTCTCTCTCTCTGTGAAGACCTTAAGAGGTCATAAAAATAACAGTTCATATATTTTTTTTATTCACTTTTATTCTCTCCTCCTTATTTCGTCTTTCTCAGTCAATGGTGTCTTCTCATTCACACGAACAGTTGACTCCATCTATTCCATTCTGCTGCCTAATTTCTGTCTCTTTATTAAATTTGATTCTCCCGTCGCATAATGCTCAAGGACAGTAAAGGTATTTGGTAATAAAACAGAAAATCAAGTTTTATAAATGTTTTCTTTACAAAATAAAGTTTTAATACATTGGAAACTCGGTTCATTTACAGTACAACACTCTGAAAAATATTGATCATCGAAATAAACAGGTACTTCTCTTGTATACAGGTATATATATATATACATATATATATATGTATATATAATATATATATATATATATATATATATATATATATATATATATATATATATATATATATATATATATATATATATATATGCACCAGCAACTTTGCCTAGTATACATTAAGAACGATAATTCTTGATTTCTTGCGAAGTATAGTTACATCAAATGCTTGCGCTATTGGATACATACTATACCTTCGCCATCATTAACATATCTTGCGTTAAATTGCATAATTACTTTTGAAATGGAATTTTTGTATAATTTGTTGCTAAGTTCTGGAGTCTCAGAAAAATAAGGTAAACAAAACTGTTTAACGTGACGTTTTCATGTCTCTGTGACTTGAAGGGAACCTGACAAATACATCTATTCAAGAGAAAAAAATACAGCACATTAAAAATACACTTTAGGACTATAAATGAAATAAATAGGCTATAACAAACAGATCGCAGAAGTCTTATGTCTTAAGTTATTTTCAGTGCACAGGCATTTAGATTCGCCTTTGTAGCATCTGATTTGAGGCCAGACACTTATTTCATCAAATGATTTTGAATCAATGCAATTTTGCGAAATAAAAAAATGATGTGGAAGGGAATTTCGTTGTTATCAACTAGCCAAGAAACAAATTGATAGCAACGAAAAAACCCTTCGTATTTGAGCAAATTCCATATGAAATTTAAACAGTGAGAAATGATTATACATCATTTATGGATGTTACTGGTATTATCGTTAAAAAATTGTGCAGATATTTTCAAGAACAGTGATTTATGAGAGTGTAATACCAAAGTCGTCTCACCCATTAAAATTCTCTGTGGGTGATAAGCGTCAATAAAGAAGAAGAAGAAGAAGAGTACAGATATGGCTAATTAGATGAACTGGGAACATATTTCGTCACTGCTTCCCACAAAATGTTATATTCATCACTCATTCGCTATCATAAATATCATCACAGCATCTCACGAACTCACGACCCTCGCCATCATCACAGCTCATCAGCATAGCCGTGTGTGACAGAGGTGGTGAGTTACCAAAGACCATTACCAGCTTGCAAAAACACATTCACTGCTCGTTTCTGTAAAGAGGTATCCACTCGCCACCACAATTGCGCTCTGCCGAGAGCTGGCTCGAATTCTCACCGGATTCTATGCTTTCCTGGGATTCACTACTGCTCACGGTATCTGAGCCTGTCTGGGGTCCAGAGTTTTGTAACAGCCGTCCTAAAACATCTGTCTGCGTTTCAAAGCTTTGTCTCACATTCTCTGAAGAGCCTATTTGCGCTTCAGTATTTTCTATGGATTCTTCTAAAGTGTCTATATGCATATTTTCTCCTGGCTCTTCTAAAATATCCGTAAGAGGTATGTTTTGCCCAGTGTGGCCTAAATCCTCTGCTTCCGCCCTGATATCCTGACTAGTATATTCTGCAGCTCCCAGCTGTAGTCTGGAATCTTCACTACCTTCTCCCAAATCATTTAACTGTAGTCTGTTATTACTTGCAAATTGTCCCACATTTTCTGTTTGCGACCCGCTATCTTGATTGATCTGTCCTAAATGTCCGATGTCAGTAGGCGTTTGATGTTCAGGGATGTTAAATCCAGCAAAATCATTTTCTTCATTTCTGAGGGTTTCTTGACTTCCTTGAATGTTCAGAGAATTTTCCCTGTCATTATATCTGACTAGGATGATCTTTGTGGTTGGAGGTGGCTGAATAGTTGAAGCCCTGAACTCATCGTTTAAAAATTTTCCTTTGTTTTCTTGAATACTCAAATCACTGTGTCCTAAATCAATGGCAACGGCAGGCTGAATCTTAAATCCAGCATCTGTAACTTGTTCTTGGTTGAATGTTATACCTCTGTTATCGTTTTCCTTATGAAGCTTTTTTGATGATGCTACAGGGACAGCTATTATAGTAGTTTTAACATTTGGGAAATTAAAAGAGTTGTCTTGTAGATGAGCTGGTATTTGCCCTGAGTTATCCCGAAGGAGTTGCCCAGAATAATCCCAATTGAAATTATTTATAGCCGGCTGAATGCTAAATGAATTACCTGATTTGTGAAGTTTCTCACCTACAGTGATTTCCACTTGATTTTCTTTATGTCTCTGATCCTCCTGTCCTTGATTATTAAATCCCTTAAATTCTCCAGCAAATTCTGTAACTGCTGCTTGAACATTAGGGAACTCATTTGCGGTCTGAATGGTTTCCTTATTGGGAAATTTTTCAAAACTACCTGGAGCATTGCTGGTTCCTTGTCCTCGGATGAGCTGCTCTGGAATTCCTGTAATTTGACTGTCCATGAAAGTTCCAGGACCATCATGAATGTTTCCTGCAATTTCTGGCAGCCCTGTACCTCCCTGTGCCGGATCAAATGGATGTGGAGTACTTGAAAATTGTTGTTTAAATTAGCTTCAACTGCTTGGAAAAAAGGTAGTCTTTGCCTGCTTACAATGTCTTTACTAGAGCCCTGTTCATTCCTTATGTCTATTAGAGGCTGATCTTTGCCCGTATTTCCTACCTGTCCATTTGTGGCGTCCAAAAAGGGAATGGGATTTTCATTATTTGTGAAACTCACTCCTGCAAACCCATTACTATGAAGCTCGGAATCAAGGTTGTGAAACCCCATCTGATCATTCACTCCTGATTCCTGAGTTTTGTCAGTTGAAAATGCTTCAAGAGCGGGAAGACCTTTGCCATTTACTTGCTGTCCTACGAATGGGAACTGCTGATTTGTAATTCCAGGAAGTTCTTTGCCAAAGTGCCCTTCCATATTTAGATTTATGTTTCCTTCCCTTCCTTCCATCATTTCTAAGTCAGGGATTATGTTACTCTGTTGATCAGCATTTGTTGACAATCGACTTTCTTTAGTGTCTTTCTCCGAGGTAAAGTTTATTCCACTGACTGCAGGATGTGCAAATGTGTCTGGGAATCCTAAGTTCTCATTGAGGTCTTCCCCGATTACTGGAACCGTTACAGGAAATAACTCAGGCCTTAGATTACCAGCAACTTGAATTTTATGGCCATCTGCCGCACTTATCTGATTCAGTCCTGAATTCTCATTAATATTCGCCAATAAGTGTTGACTAGATGATACAAAGGGATTAATAGTCACAGGGACCTGAAATCCAGGAAAGTCAAATGAGGCACTGATCTTTGTACTACCTGTTGTTGGATTTGTCCCGATAGGGATGGTATTCCTTGTTGCTTCTATCTGAAAGTTATTTATTGGGGGATGAAGTATGCTAAAATTATTCCGGTTTATTGTGCTCTCACTGATGATGCCATTCTCTGAACTTCTAGGTAAATCAAAAGTTTGCTGTTCATGGAAAAAAGGCTTCGGTATTTCGTCCTGAAAGTCGTTTATAGGGGGATGTAATAGACCAAGAGGATTAGGACTTACAATATTAACATTCTGTGGGTTTTGCAATAAAACAGAAGTCTGCTGCTCCTGGGAAAGTTGCTTAGCTAATTCACCCTGAACGTTTATTATGGAGGGGTTAAGAAGGCCAACATTCGTTGGGCTTCTTGTGATCTCTGCGTTCATGTTATTCCTTGGCCTGTCCAGTGAAACAGGCATTTGCTGTTCGTGGATAAGGTTTGGTAGCTCCCCCTGAAAGTCATGTATGGGGAGCTGAAGATGGCCAAAATTATTTGGTATTGCCGTTTCACTGTTGATGTCATTCTTTGGTCTCTGCAGCACAGCAGAAGCTTGATGTCCCTGGGAAATGTGGTCTGCTAATTCACCCTGAAATTCATGTATGGGGGGATGCAGGAGACTCATATCATTAAGTCTGTTAATGTTGTCACTATTAATGACATTCTCTGGAATTTTCAGTATTTCAGGATTTTGCGGTTCCTGGAAAAGTTGCTTTTGTATTTCTTCTTGAAAGTCATTCAGTTGGGGTATTTGGGGCATTAGGTAGACCATGATTATTTAGGATTTTTATATTCCCTCCATTTATGCTATTCCCTGAGCCTCCAACTAAAGTAAGGGTCTGTGGTTCCTGGATTAAAGGCTTTGGTGATATTTCGTGGAAGTCATTTATTTGGGACTGAAATTGCCCAGAATCTTCCTGGCTTATTATATTTTCACTCTTTATACCATTCCCTGGATTTTCAAGTAAAAGAGAAGTTTGCTGTCCTGGGATGACATGCTGTGGCAATTTCTGCTGAATGAAACGGCCAAAAGCACCCAGATCTCTTATATTTTCGATGTTTATGCCCTTCCACGGGTTTTTCACAAAAGCAGATGGTTGCTCATCCTGCAAAAGCTGCCTCCCGTTGGTTCTTGCAAAGTCTGTAACAGCAGCTTCAATGTTATGAAATTCATTTCCACTTCCAAATTCATTACCATTCATAGACATCGCTCCAATGGTCTTCTGAATTTCTAGGATCTTCGAAAGCACACTATTTTCCATGTCACCTGTGACAGGACCTGGCTGGTCTTGAATAAACTGTTTTGAAAATACCATTGGTTGGTGACTAGTAAAACTACTTGAGCTTAGTAAGCCACTGCCATCACTAAAATATCTTTGAGTTTCCGGTAATTTTGTACTTTCTGTAACAAAATTACCAACTGGAGCTTGGACATCAGGATTGTTTACAACTTGTCCATTTGCATGCACCACTTTTATGTTATCCGTAAATCTAGGAATAGTGACTAAATCTATTTCTTTTGCTTTGGTTACTATGTCTTGTGGACTGACCTGGCTAAAATGTATAGGAAAGTTCTCTTGATAAGGATTAACAGGTGGTTGCAGGCTAACAAGATTTTCTAAGTGTTGCATTCTCTCATTACTGATAGATTTTGCTTGATCATCCTGAAGAGGTATAAGCTGTTGTCCTTGGTTTAACGGACTCCTTAAAACTCCTGCAAAGTCAGTAAATGCAGATTGGAAATTAGTAAAATTTGTATCTGGATTATGTATATTTTCATTCGCTAGACTTTCTCCTGGACTGGTTTCAGTGTTTAAAAAATCAAATAAGCTTCTGCCTTCTATATCACTCATGCTCTTTTCTTGATTACCCTGGTTTAAATGGAGTGAAACTTGCTCATTAAAAGTATCTGTTGGTGCAGGAAAATTTACACTATTATCAAGGTTTTGTATTTTTGTTACTCCAGTGAATTCCCTTTGATTTTCTGTACCAATACTTGGTTGGCCATGGCTTGAGTTTTCTTTATATTCTTCTTCAGTGGTACCAAATGGAGGTCGATCATTTTTATTCACTCTTTCACGTCCGCCTGGTGTTAGTCTTGTAAAAGCATTTATAAAAGCTGCAACACTTTCAGAAAAATCATCTTCATTTTTATTTTCACTTATATTATTTGCATCAAAGCCTCGAATGTCTATTGTACCTTGTTCCTCGTTAGATTGTTCAGAAGCAATTTGAAATGTGCTATCTGGAGCATTTTGAAAACTATGAGTAGATAACGTTTGTCCCTCCCTAGAGTCATGTGCATTTAGGTTCCCATGGCTATACATAGAATTGTCATACTGACTTTGAATTGGATTCATGATCTGACTCTCTGTATTCCCTTTTTGTCAGCATTGATTGGTGTAATTTTATTGTGATGATTATTTCCTTTGATTGTTTGATCTAACTGTGGGCCAGCATATTGTGACCGCATTGTGCGTTGCAAGTTGCTGAGCATAAAATTTGTTGCTGGGAACTGTTCTGAAATAACTGTTTGTTTGTCTTTCTCTTGAAGTGTTTGGTCAGGATTTTGATAAAATCCTCCAGTTAATTTTTCTTTGGAAACTGTACCAATGCTTTTTGTGTTAAAATCGTTACTTACAACTATTCTGTTGCCTGCTGTGGTATGGCCATCTACGTTTGGTACAGTTTGGTCCCCCTTATTAAAAAAACCACTTGTTTTATTGTTAAGGGGCGCAATTAATGGAAATGTCATTTGTTCATGTTCATTATCAAGAGGCTTATTGATAATTTTATTAGCTTCCTTTATGAGACCAAACTGACTATGTTCAAGATTTTCAAGGTTTTGTTTCCCCAAATTGAAGAAAGCATATCCCTGGTTATTGCTGTTTTTAGTTTGTGGATGGTCAACCTGATGAAAACCTATATCTCCTGAAGAATGGTCAGTGAAACTTCCGATTTTGTCCCTCTCCTCAATTCCACTATAATCAGCTTCCTGGTTTACCCAAAAACTGTGCTGTTGCTTTTTGTTATCGCTATGAACAAAGTTTTGACCTAACTCACCGTTTAAAGGCGTCATGGTAATGTCATCAATACGTTTCCCACTCCTACTGTCGAGATTAACTTTAACATTAAATTTTCCAATTCGACCAGGATATAAAGGGATGTACAAGCCATTTTCACTAGATTCTAGTGCTTTTGGTTTAATGCCATCAGAGAAAGCGGGAACAAAGTTCTCTATACCATCAGGGGCAATGGATAACGGCTCTCCTGAGTTCTGGTGAAAAATAACAATAGGGCTGCCATTATCTTCAATGAGGCCAGTAGACCCAATGTCTGTTTCTAATTCTCTTTTACTTATATCATGCATTAGTTTCAAAGCATCCATTACACTACTTATGCTTTTAGAGTTGTTAAGGGAAGACATACTGTGGATAAAATCAGTTAGGTTTTGGGTTACATTAGTTACATTTCCGTTATCAATCTTATATACAGTCATGTCATAAAAATCGTTTGGCCCGTTATCAAGGTTGAGGTCAAAGTCTCCGTCTGCGTCTTTCAAAAGATCAGATAATTCACGAAAATTAATGCTCTGAACGAATGGTGCGGTGTTGTCATTAACATTACTTGAGCTCTCGTTATTTCTTACTACATAAAATGTAGAATTTACTCCACGTTCAGAGAGAGTGTCCACAATGAAACGACTGAAAATTTCTTTGTTAGAAATATCTTTTTCATGATCAGTCAGAAACTCTGTATCATCTTCTTCACTGGCTCGTTTATATTTAATGTTCTCGGAACGTCTTTCATCGTCCAAAAAACTAATTTCGTCATTATAAGGGTTCTTCTCATCATTCCCATTGACGACTGGTGGCGGAACAAAACCTCTGTTTATTGAAAACACTTTCTTGTACATGTTAACGTCATTTATTGGTACGAATTCTCGAGGTCTGAGGTTTGCATCTGTAGCTATTATACTGTCCTGTATTATTTTGAATCTATTAGTAGCAGGAGATGAAGCATATTGGTTTGCAGCTGTCTCAAGATTTCTGGGCTGATCATTTCCGATCATTTTGCTTGATAGCCCTGTGGTGCTATGATTTTCATTGTCTGTCGTGGTAGGTCTCTTCGCGGTGAGGCGGAGTCCAAATCTACCGTTCAGAGCACGTGAGGAAAGCTGTGCTCTTCTGTTACCAGGAAATGATTTTAGCTGTGAAGCTTCCCCTCTATCAGGATTAGATTCTTCGGGGGAAAGACTCTCTTGAATGGGGGAAGAAGCTGTTGATTCAGATCCTGCGCTTGTAGCAAAATTCCCAGGGATAACAATGTCTTCTTTATCAACAGATATCTGGGGATTATCTAGACCAACACTTTTATTTGATTCAGTGTCTTCAGGGCCTTGAATTTTGCTGTGTGAATTCGCCTGTTTAAATTCATTGTCATTATGAAACCAGTTCAGCAGTTTAAAACTTTCATTACTGAATAGTGTTCGTGGTGGTCTAATATTTTCATCAATGGAAAATGTCTGTGGATAGTTCAAACTTTCATGTCCACCATCTATTTTGGTGTTTTTAGATGTTTCTTTTTCAACAAATGAAGGATGCCGTGCACTTTCTCGACTATTGGCTATCAAACCATGCTGTCCAGCCTCACTGTCTGTAATTAAGGGCAGAGTTATGCTTCCCTCACTACCAGCGAAAACTTCACCGTGTCTACTTAACAGATCTTTCTTGAAGGAATCTTGCTGTCCAGGTGTTTCATTGATGGAAAACACACCGAGGGCAGACAATCCTTCACCTAAGGGAAGTGGCTGAGGATCATCACGTTCTTCCGCAGAGTGTGATTCAAGGACTTTAGATCTTCTCCCGTTAGGTATTGAGTCAATATGTATAAAGTCCTCACTACTAGCAGAAATATGAGCATGTACATCACTTTCATTTTCCACGAGAGACTTCCCGTCTTCAATTTTCTGGCCAGTGGTAAATGACTCATTCTGCCCATCTTCTGCTTCAGTGCCTAGTGCTTTAGGTGGTCTGATCTCATCACTGATCCTGAAAGAGTTAGAATTGCTGTCCCTGTCATTTAGAGGAATCATTTCTAATCTACCAAAATTGTTTGAGTACATGGCTCTTCCATATGTGTCTAACGAAGATGACTGCATTTTTCCTACTTTATTTTCTAATAACAAAAGTGGCTGATTCGTTTTTTCATCATTATCAAATAACTCTGGCTGGACCTGCATTTCATCACTGGCAAAATGTTGATGGCTACCTCTCTCAAATGAACTTGGAACTTGGTGTGTTTCCCTGTCATTAGGATTTACATGCTGTTGTAATTTTTCTTGAAATAAATGAGATCTTCCAAGGTGATCACTGCTTATATCTTCTGTTTCCAGGGGTTTCTTTTTACTAGACGGGCAGCCTTCTTCATGTCTACTTTTTAGATCCGAATTTAGATTTACTATGTCATCACCACTGTCTAGTTCTTTCAAGTCTTCATCCCTAACATAACTGACATATGAGTCAGTATCAGCTTCTTCATGAAAGATTTCAAATTCAGGTAAGCTTGATTGAGAACTGTTTTCGTTATTTAAAGGTGAATCATGTGCCTCTAAATGACTAGTAATAGACTTCTCATCACCATTGAATGAAATGGTATGTTTACCGTCACTATCATGGACAAAGGGTCGCCTATCGTTGCTTTCTGTGTTTGCAAATGAATGGAAGTGATCAGCTGTTTCATTGCTGACAAGTGAGTCGAGATGCCTACTTTGCAGATCATTGGCAAATGAATTTTCATCAAGTCTTTCAAAGCTTAAATAGGAGCTCTCACCAGTATCCCCATCATAATCGGTGAGGGATTCAGAATGCTGATTTTCATCGTCATAATCTTCGTGGATGTCAATAACTTCTTTTGCATCATAATCGTCAAATGAATCCTGATTTATATTCACGCCGGGAACTGAAACTTTTTCATTATTGTTGCCTATATTGTTATCAATATCATCATTTTCAAGGCTAGAGTATGAACTTCTATTGCTGTCTCCAGTGTTATGAATGACAACGCTGGGGGCTTGAAGACCATTGTTGCTAATAATACTACTTACAAGCTTATGTAAACCTTCAAAGGGCGGTTTATTTGAGCCTTCTTCCAGTGAAGAATAAGAGCTCTGCTCTCTGTCGGTTCCAGGAGCTGGAAGTGAATTATGCTGCTTAGAGTCATCTGTGGCAGTAAATAAATTCTTGGCATTATTTTTATCGTCATCTAAAAGTACATCACTGTCAGGGAATTGTGGAACAGTTGTGTATGTACTGTCATTATCATCTCCTACAGTGAAGAAAATATCATGGCGATCAGTGGAAATATGACCAGACTCCTTATTTATTTCAGTGGTTGTATGTGAATCAGGTAGTTTGATCTTTTCACTTCGTGCAAATGAGTTATGATCTTTGCCATTCTTAAGAGATGAATCAGAAATCTTTAACTCTGCATCTCTCTCAGGTGACTGAGATGGAAACTTTCGAAGCCTGCCATGACGCTGAAATGGTTTAGGTGTCCCATACATATTTCTAGAGGGTGGAGCTTGTGGTTCATTTCTCTCAGTTGATTTTGGAACAGTTTTCTGATACCCATATCCGCCAGAAACTGCGCCTTTGCCAGAGGGAAACTCCTTTGAATTATCCTCAAAACTTGTGTATGAGCTTAAAATTTCACCATTAGGATTATCTTCAAATACTGTAAGTGAATCAAGTTTCTCAGTTTCACTTTCGTTACTTTTTAATGCGGGTAGAAACGAGTCTATTCTCTCTGTAATGGTAGAATTATGCACATGTGGTCTTGATCTTTCGTTCATTCCTATCACAGAACTTAACCTTTGCCTTTTCATACCTTGGGACGAGTCTGGAGATCTTGTTACATCACTGTTTGGATGATCTGGTTCTGTCACGGGTTCATAGCTTGAATACGAATCGAGCTCATTACTATTGGCAGATAAGACAGGTAACTCCAGTATCTCAATTTCTTTATCGCTGACAAAGGATGTGGTAAATGACTGAGGTAGATCCAGTCTCTCTTTTTCAGCGAGAGAGTTTGGTGGCCTTATTTCTCCATTATCTGAAATAGGCTCTGATGAAGCTGGCGGTTTTAATAAGGACTCGTGTGGTCTATGGCCTTCACTCTGGACGTCACTGTTACTGAAGTGCGTTTGTGGCAACTGAAGTTTTTCACTGGTGGCCAATGGTCCGTGTTGTTTAGAATCTTCAATGTTAACCAGTGGTGCTGGAGGCCTGAAACTTCCACTACTAGTAGATATGTCTTGCTGAAATGTTCTTGCAGTGTTGTTAAAAGGGCTAATATCATCAATGCCAGAATAAGAACTAGGCTCATTATCACTTGAGTGGTCAAATTGTTGAACTGGAACTGTAGCAACAGGGAACTCAGTCTGCTGGTTCTCAGTTCCAACATTTCCTGCATTAGTAATACTAGCTAGCTGTCCCTCATTATCATGAACAAAGGTTTTGGGATTGCCAGTCTCACCAAGACTTGAAGGCGAATCAGACTGACTGTCATAATATTCATAATAATCATACCCTTTATCATCATAATCATCATCATAATACTCACCATCATATCCTGATTCTGCGTTTTTCCCAGATGTTTCTCCGGATGTAGTTCTTTCGGGCGCGTCAATGAATTCATAGGAGCTTTGAGATAAATTTTCGATGCCGACTGAGGTCGTCTTGATTTGCTCAGCTTCGATCTCCTCTGGTTGATCAAATTTACCAATGTTGATGATGTTCGTTACCTGATCTCTGGGAGTGTGTTGCAAAACAATGGGTAATCCCATTTCAAATGGCGACTTAATACTTTTGCCATTCTGTTCTGAGCTCTGCGCACGCTCCCTTGCCTCATTTGCATGTTTTTTGCGTCTCATTGCATATCCGCTTACAAAGAAGATTCCATGTCCTAATAAATAACTCTTACCAGGTGGTGGGATTCCCGCAAGAGTCCCATCAGTGGAATTCTCAAGGCCAAAGTTACTGAGGATGATTTGTCTCTTGACAATGTTGCTTGTAGTGTTATCTGTTTTGAGGTTACTGCGAAGGATGTTTCTTTTGCCACGGGTGAAATTACCTGGGGTGAAGTGTCTCTGATGGAAATCACTCGCGTTGTTGCCAATATCGGAGTCACTCAGGAAGAAGTGTTTTTCCAAAATGCTGGACGTTACGTTGTTCGAACTATATTCTTCTGGGGCCGCTTGGGACCCAACGGAGAGGCAGCAACCATCTTGGACGGAGAACAGCAAGACTGCACATGACGCCAGGAAGGTGAACAAGATCTTAAAAGAATGAAAAACACATAAAACAGTTAATTGCAATATATACTCCTGAAACAGTAGATATTTTCATGATGGATGACCCCCCATCTCTCTCTCTCTCTCTTCTCTCTCTCTCTATCTCTCTCTCTCTCTCTCTCTCCACTCTCTCTCTCTACTCTCTCTCTCCCCTCCTCTCTCTCTCTCTCTCTCTCTATATATATATATATATATATATATATATATATATATATTATTTCCTCAGATTGTAAATTAATTCAATCGGTTCTTTATTTTCTTGGCTTAAGAAATGCAGCGGTTTATCATAATTTACGAAGAAATGAAAAAAAAAATATCATGAAGATGCGTTTTTTAGAACACAGAAAATTGAGGTTGTCATCCTTGATAGCGTAATGATGACCGTCTATGAGATCAATGACATTCAGGAATGCCACAAGTATTGTTTTGTCATGTGAATAAATGTAGACTGCATCTATTTTGCATCGTTGAATCGATATTGCTTGAATTTAATGCGAGATTTTTTGCCCGCGTTCATATTTTTGTTTTTAAAATAATCATTCTAGCAACCCGAAGCATCTTACAATGTAACATTATTAGATTAGGGTAAGTAATATTTAACAATCGAATACGTGAAACATTGGAAGGGATGAAGTTAAAGGCAGATGTCAGGACTACCGAGATAACTATATTAGTAATAAATCTATACTTGAATCTAGACTTGCAGAACTTTTCATCCCTAATATTCATCTTGGTACTCTTCGAATATTTCTACCACCACCCTTGTCACTACTAAGATGTTAGTGCAGTTGCTTCCATTGTTGTCATTATTAGTGAGAGAATTAAAATGATCTAGGTAAAATAATATAAAGGAGAGCCCTCCTATGCATACTTATACCTAAACCTAAAATAAAACGCTGCAGAAGAACCAATGTTGTAAGTCTTATAACATAGGTTTTTGATAGGTTATTCATAGGATAGGAAAAAACAGATAAGGCGTTTTCCTAGATTTTAGGGAAACACCTAGTCTGTTTTTCCTCTACCATGAAAAATTTGAATAAATAACTAAACAAATAATATCCATGTGGAAACAATATGAACTTACGGAAATGCTGTAAGACGTAATTTGATTTTCACTTATTTTTATGGCTTATGTCTAAGTATTAGCGAGATATCTGTCGGACTCAAAGGTATCTTGTACACATACTGTTATATTGATATCATGTTTGTATTGTACTCGAATTCCTTACAAATATTTAAAACTGCATGATCACTACGCACACACACACACATAACCAGACATCGTTTTCACTGCATTATACCGCAATTATCATTTAGGTAAAAATAAGTAGCTTTAGAATATGAGTTGATGCAAAATCAGGTACAGATTTCGTGGGAGCTACGCACATATCAGTCTCAGCAATGTAGTTTAAGAACTGGCTTCCCCCTCAGGCAGATTCTATTTTAGAAAAAACCTTGAGAAAGAAAGGATCATGATGATAAAGAATGAAAAATAACTGTAGCAGTGACATAAGTACCTTGAGTGATAATTTGTAGCGCAAAATTGTAATGCCCTAAAGGGGAAAAATGTTGCAATGAAACAATTTAAAACTTTTTTGTTGCTTACTTGCATTTTATCCATAATTGGAATTTGTGTTTTCCGATAAATCGGTTATGTGATCAAATTGTCATTGATTTTTTGTTGATATGCAATGTTTATACGATGTGTTCTTAGGATTTATTTTTCATAAATGTCTTTTGAATATGTAGCCTAGCCCCGTCAGGTTCTGTATCCTTGTCGACTCTGTTTTAATAAAAGTTTGTAATCATTTTGAGAAATACTGGTAGTAATAATTAGAATGATCTTTATAAACCAGAGTACAAATGTGATAACGAAGCCCAACTATTACTCTGTCAATTTAAATTTAGTAAGACAGCTTCATCGACTCGTACATATGAGAGTAATTGTCGCAGAGGCGAGCACTTGTTACCTCAAAATAATACTGCCAAAGGGAAAATAAAGAACAGAAAATCTGATAAAAAACGCCAAATGCTGTATTGAAATTAACGATAACAAAGAGAACCACTAAATAACAATGAGCAAATATTTGTACGACTCAAGAAATTTTCATTCGTGACAACTGTTGACCCAAATCTTCCGTAACTGATGCTGACATTCTCTTCTCCCGAAACTTAAAGAAAAATAGATTTTTTTTTCCCCAGGGAGAGTTATGCCCGCCCGTGCAAGCATACATAAACCCAAACACACACAAACATTTGCTTAAAGATACAGAAAATATATATACATATACAAATAAATGTTTTAATACAAACACTTTTACAAACACATTAATGGAATACATATATACAGCTTACTCTCACAAACATGAACGCATGGATGCTCAAATATTATAAGCAAATATTGCACGCGTTCAGTCCAAAACAACGGTTGTATAAGACAGGGTCGATGGGCAAATCCGTGCATACCGTCACAAATGAAGGGAATATTAGAAGAGGGCCTAGACGGTACGTCCTGAGCACTGGGATGTTACGCACCTTCTCAAATCTTGGACGAAGGTTCGCAATATAAATCAGGTGACCAATTGGAACATCATAATAATTCATGATTAACGTTCTGTGGTTTTGAGTTTGAAAAAACAATTTTTATATTCAACAATTGCATGCTAAGTGTCAAAATGGAAAAAATCGTACAATAAGACGCAAAAAAAAAAAAAAAAAAAAAATCAACTAGCTAGAAGATGTCAGAACTAACAATGACATATAGATCTAAATCGATTAAACCTTGCGATGAAATGGACGGTGGCATTTTGATGACCTAAAATCAATAAAAAATAGTACAAAGACATATTTAAAGTTACATCATTTAGGGATGATACAAGACACCCTCGGGTTGAAAGAGAGAGAGAGAGAGAGAGAGAAATAAAGGACTCATCACGCTCTCGTGCTCTTTGCACTTATCTTTGAAGTGTTGGCGACTGCATGACACGCCACTTTTGATTTCGCCACGTTGTTTCCCAGACAGAAGTGAAAGGTTACTAAGGCTCTGCTAGGTAATACCACTATTTTTTTTATTTGCTTTCTCACTATATTTATAGTGCACAAAAATCACAACCTATTGATTTATTACTTTAGGAGATTACTTTCGGAGAAATGGTTTTTAGAAAGAGAGAGAGAGAGAGAGAGAGAGAGAGAGAGAGAGAGAGAGAGAGAGAGAGAGTTCACTAATGTCCTCTTCTATATTTGATCAGGTGTCTCAGGTGCTAAGTGTCAACAAACCACACAGACATACACAATGCACACATATTATACATACATACATTAATATATATATATATATATATATATATCATACACTACATATATATATATATATATATATATATATATATATATATATATGTGTGTGTGTGTGTGTGTGTGTGTGTGTGTGTGTATGGTTTATATATAAGTTTTTCAGAGTTATGCCTTTTAAAATACAAGGGAAAACATGCAAGATTGATTGATGTTCAAGTGAATTAAGTGACCGCATACAGAAAACTTAAAATGAATTTAAAACAGTAAGAAAGATAAATTTTCCTTCCCGTATTGTACTGGAAAATTTTAACAATAACTAAAACAATCATTTCATCAATGCCTCGGGGAAAGAAAAAAATAAGCTATATATAGAACAATTTCATCAAGAACAACACCAGCAAAGTTGATGAAATATACAGCAAAATAAAAAAGAAAGGAGACTGAGAGCAAAAAAAAGAAAAAAAAAAAAACAATACAAAAGAAACGGAGAACCGAGCAATAATCGAGGCTCCGTCAAACCCAATTCTCATGTCCAGAGAGAGAGAGAGAGAGAGAGAGAGAGAGAGAGAGAGAGAGAGACCCCCATCACATCACAACACGGAGCCCGAGGGCTGGTCGCCTCAAGTGGCACCCGCGGGCGAGGATTCCCCGCCATGTAACCCTCTAATGACGAGTAATTTGACCGGAGGTATACCACCTTTGCCGCCGCTTTTCATTTCACTTTTTCCACTTCATATTCAAATTCCTGGGCTAACCTGTGATCTGCCTTGCCAGTCCACGGGTCTCATTTCAGAGTGAGGCTCGCAGTTTGTAATCTATGGCTACACATTCCATTTTATCGTCAGCTCTTCCCGTTGTGGCGTTTGGGAACTTTCTAACATTCAAGTATTTTCACACACACACACACACACACACACACACACACACACAGAGTAATCATCTGCGTTGCTTTTCGATGCGTGATTTTTTCCTATCAACAACACGATATTGATAGAAGATAAACAATAAACTTTTTTCTCTCTTTCGGAACTGTAACGTCATTCTTCATCTTTGGAAGAGTGTCATAGAAGATGAAAATGCATCATATATATAATGAAGAGAGAGTTGGTGAAGCGGATAAAGATAAAGATAAAATTTCTTCGTCGATTTATAAAAAAAAAAAAAAGTTCTGCTATTGTTGCGATTATAATATTATACTTCTGACGTGCTCGTAAATAGAAGACGAGATAACCTATTTACGCGGTAAATTTCAGTTGTGATTTATCAAATAAACTCCATCATTTGCACTATAAGTGAAATTCCTCAAATAGACAGATTGGTATACAGGCAGTACACTGTCTATAACATGTCAGATGGAATCGATCTGCCGTCATTTAAACAGTCAAGCAAACGATACGCACCAACGAGTACAGAAGAAAGTGGAGAAGAAAACTGATTTTCCTGAAGCTTAGAACCATCACGTCACCGAAAGAAAAAATATATAAAAAATGATCTCCAGTGTTTGTCTGGTAAAATGCACCATTATCGTGACATTCCATAGCAAAAATTTTCTAAAGCTGACTTCAGAGATCTTGAAATTGTGCAGTGAATGCTGTTCGTGACAGTAAGCAGACATCCACATTTGACAGAGTAGAAACTATGTGAGATCACTACTCATACATACATACATGCATGCGTCCAATATACGGGTGAGGTTTCTTTTTGGAGAGTTTCATACTCGGACATTCACTTACTCCTCCAAAATCAAAGGGATTTCAGAAATACATAAATTATATTCGATCGATAGGCTGCTCAAGGAGGGGGAGGAGGAGGAGGAGGGTTGGTCCGAGAAATAGTAAGGTGTACACTGGGTAAGTTATATAAGCGAATAACTTAGTTCACATAGATGAAATGAGTTATTTCAGTTATTTCTCTGGAATTACGATCAACTGGTAGTTTTTCTTTTTATTTTGTTTTTAAAATTAGGAATAAAATGAACTGACGGTTGTCATGGTTAGCACTCTAGATGGAAAGGAGACAGATGATAGATGACAAGTGAAAGTTCTCTTATTCGATATCAGTCTATGGATATCTTATCTGTCCTGTACCATACTTTAACTCTCTCTATTGGCTATTTTTATAGTATAATGCAGCTAAAATCAAGGGTAAGGTGAGGGCTTTGGATAGTTGTGGTTTTTAATCGGATTAGTGTGTAAATATTCCGTTCTGCTAAGGTAAACCAGTTAATCTAATATATATATATATATATATATATATATATATATATATATAAATATATATATATATATATGGATGTATTTGTCAATACTACTTTGCTAATTTGCGATCCACCGTTCGAGTGTTTCTCATCACAGCTGGGTTTTCAGTTAGCTAGATGAAAACTGTATATATCTAGTAATGAAAATATTTTGACAGGCAAAGTAGATATTACTAATAAGCAATAGAAAGCAAAACAATACATACTTAAATAGACAGAGCAGTCGATTAAATTCGTAGAGGAATGCGATCCTGTGAATTCAAACTGAAAACCGTGGAATGCACCAGTATAGAAACTGATGCAAAGACCAAGCTTTTGAGCATATTAAATGGTTTGAATCAAAGTTTGTTAAACCTATTGGGATCAGTTACAATTATTCAAGACAGAACACTCAAAAGTTACTAATACAGAAAGTGCCATTGGGGAAAGATTCTACTAGAAGCAATACTCAATGAATAAAGGAACAACCGACTGTTTAGAAGTGATACACAAACGAGTCACGATGTATACAGGCTATTGATTTGTGACAATACCAAAAAGATCACTAAGGAGAAAGCCTTTTGTAATCATCGCAAAAATCAATCGTGAAGCGAGCCAAAGATTACAATGCCTGATTAAATCACGATAAACTATCGAAGCAATGAATTCTCTACGGAATTAGCATGTATTTAGTCAACAAATATTGGAAAAATCTTCCGGACTCATTTGTAGAGAAGTCAAGCGCTACTTATAAAAAAGAAACATTACAAATCTACCAAGGAGAAAAATCTTTTGAAAGTACGTACATAGAATCAGAGAATAAAAGGCCTCCATTTTGGGAGGAAAGTTTGCTTTTGAACAAGAGCAAAGAATCAAGACATAAATATTTAGTTAATAACAAGGTTCAAAAAATCAAAACCTGTCACGGTCAGTCAGAGTCGATTAACTGATATCTTATAACATGTACGCAAATTGTTAGTGTGTGCAGCCACATTGGAAAACCATTGCAAATAGAACCAAAAAGTCATCATCCATCTAAAAGCTAGTTTTCAAGGTGCAAACGGCCAGCAAAATTAACTTGGCAAGAACTATGAACGAGATCATAATAATCTAGACAACAATTTTCAATGAGCTGAGAACTTATTATCTTGCCTGGTTATATTTTAGATAGGAGATATGAATCTTTTGGTTTCTTTTAATTTACACCCATTTTATAGCTTTATAGCCTTAGTATTACATAAAGGGAAGAATCTAAAACATCTTTAATTTATTAAACAGAAAAGGTCAACTGTGCCCATTCTTTCGCTCACTTATTAATTCTTGAAAGATCCTAATGGAAATGACTACAAGCTCTTTTGCTGAATAGTTTAAGATTAAACATTAATACTAATCTTGGCGAGAATGAGAAGACTGAGCACTTTTTTGGTTTGTAGATATCAGCACATTATGGATAAAATGTAGGAACCAGATCTTAAGACTTTGTGATGAGGGGAAAACATGACTATAAGAGCAGAGTTGTAATCTTAGAGTCTGTTACTAGATACTGGAGAAGGATGTATGGTAAAAGTTTACTGCCTTATTTACGATTAGGCAATTCGTAGTGAAAGTAACTAACATGGATCTCTCGAGAGCAGCATTGCGTCAAGAATTTAATGAATATTATTGCTGTGCGTGACCACTACGGATTACTACCAGTCATCAAGCTTGCTATTTATGAATTTTTTCAATGGCTTCCCCGCATCCTAGCTCTTAAACTTTGTTCATGAGTATTCTTTTCACCAGCGTATCGTCCTCCATTCTTTCTGCATTGCTGGCTTTACCAGATTACCCCCAGCAAAAGCGTGAAGCGCAAGGAAAGGGTGATCGCTTGTAACATCCAGATTGTAATAATTGTTATTGTAATGTCATACTCTGAATGTCACCAATAATCATGAATGTAAATCTTAGTGTGAGTCTCAGAAAAGGATACTTTTTTGATGACGTCATCACGATTACTTCCCATCGATTTATGTGACTTACGTGGCCCGGCAGTCAATATATCACTGACCTACGGGAAATTGTATCACATCAAGGTGTTACACGATGACGTTTCTGAATTTTCACCGATAGGTGAGGATTACGTTGACTTTGTCGGTGATAATCGCGAATATTTACGTGCGAAAGTTACTGACACATTATTATTATTATCATTATTATTTGTAGTTTATGGAAATATAAAAAAATTAGGGCAACCCCTCAAGAGTAATTGAGGCACCGTTGCAAGGAAAAACCTCATTGACGACTCTGAAGTTCTGACTTTGACTTAAAGCTGGAAGAAACAATAAATAACAGTTTAACCAGATCACTGTGTTACATTACTCAATTTTCATAGAAAAAGATAAAAGAGATCTT
>NC_061110.1:108406288-108411288 GCF_015104395.2 Macrobrachium nipponense
AGTCAAGGTTGGAATATATGGAAGGTATGTCGATCCTACTCTCCTATATGGCAGTAATATGCGGAAGCATTAAAAGAAAAGGGTGGAATGTGCTGAGATGAGATGTTCGTGTATTATATATGACAAGGGTTAAGAGGGTGAAATATGTGGAGAAAATTTGGGGACACAAGAGTGGTAAAACGGTTAAAAAGTGAAAGGATGGACCAGAGTGCTTTGAGATGTTTTGATTATGTGGGATGAATGGCAAATGTTGGTAAACAGAGAAGGTAATTTCGAAGTATTAAGAGGAATCTGGAGAGGATGATGTAGGAGGGGTTGGATGGAGGGTTTGAAAGAAGCACTGGAAAAGAGGGCCTTCAATATCAAGGATGTGAGGGAGTGCATGCAAGATTAGGGTAAATGATACAGTTGACATTCTGTCTACGACAGTTAGACGAGCTGTTGAAGGGCCATTTGTGTAGCAGTATTTTTGCACAGAGATTCATCCAAAGTCTACCCGCTTAAATAGGAATGTAGAAGTATTATAAATAAAATATGTACATCTATATATATATACATACATATATGTGTGTGTATATATATATATATATATATATATATATATATATATATATATATATATATATATATATATACATATATGTATGTATGTATATAGATATACATATTTTAATATTCTATAATACTTCTACAATCCTCTTTAAGCGGGTAGACTTTGGACGAATCTCTGTGCAAAAATACTCCGACACAAAAGGCCCATCAACAGCTCGTCTAACTGTCGTAGACAGAATGTCAACTGTATCATTCACCCGAAATCTTGTGGTGCCATTATATATATATATATATATATATATATATATATATATATATATATATATATATATATATATATAGTGACACCACATTCGCCAAACTATAAATAATAAATTCAATAGTTGCTGAAGGACTCGACACATTATCTCGAACAAAAGTTTTCCAAAGCTAATATATTAGCAATATGAAAAGAATATTTACATGAAGCTCATGGACATGAGCTACCATTCAGCGCTTGCCGTGAGATTACCAAACTGAATCTCGGAAATTATCGGCGTAAGGCAGCAGTGAAAATGTCGGTGATTTGCTTCCGTATCAACCTTGTATACACCAGTTGAGAGCGTATGACCAGGAGAGCGCCCTGTGGGGAACTGAAAGACTTCAATTTACTTGGCGGATTTTTGCCATCAGTACACAAATAAAATCTTCTAATTTTATTCAAGTGTTGCTCAGGACTCGGCAAATGGACCCAATCCACAATGCGTCCCTCTTGCGTGTATGTGCTTTTGTGGTTATTTAATCAAACAAATTAAAAATGTTCTGGTGTATTATGGGGATTTGATAGTAATCATCGACGGATAAATCACATCATGCGTCGTTATTGTTTCTTGAATTGGGAAGATTTTCTTCAAATCGGCCTCCTCTATCTAGTGCAGAATAGGTTAAGAAGCTGTGACATGGAAAATAATGTCTAGAATTTACATAAAAAAATGCCATTTAACGTACCGAGCGACCCCCAACGAAGTTTCCTGACATGTAACTCCGAATCATATATATATATATATATATATATAGATATATATATATATATATATATATATATATATATATATATATATATATGTGTGTGTGTGTGTGTGTGTGTGTGTGTGTGTATGTGTGTGTGTATTGGCTATGCACAAACACATTCATGGAGATTCAATTCACATAGCAATATATAGCTAGAAGGTACCCAATCAAAAATGTTTTGAGGCCATGCTGACCCCACATGGCGTAAGACGGGTTAAATAAAATCTAGCGAAAAAACCTTAAATGTTCTTTTTGGAATTCTCGGTCGATTTTTTGTTTACACTGGTTCTTTAACATTCCTCTTTCAGGAAACGATTCTGTTAATTTGTTCGGAGTCGAATCCAACACTATTTCTAATTTAGATTTTTTGTATCAACCCCATCGGACTCTACACAGATACCGTTCAGACAAAGGAATAAGACAAGGGGGAATGGAGAAAGGTGATGATGGAATTACTTGAATTCCCCTCTTGATACATATCTGAGTATTTACGATAGGATCACATCCTTTACAATAATGAGAGAGAGAGAGAGAGAGAGAGAGAGAGAGAGAGAGAGAGAGAGAGAGAGAGAGAGAGAAATGATTCACATTGCTTCGGTACTATAGAAGTCATTAGAACATGAACTCAATTGACTTATTGTTAATCAGCGAGGGAACAGAGGTTTGCCTCAATGAGTTACAATAGGGAATTAGTATTATCTGATAATCTACTCGAGACTTGAATCTCGTCTTATATATCTTAGCTCACCGGTTTGGCCGTTTCTGTTTTGTTTAAGAGATGTGTTCTATGATAGATTTTATCAAAAGTATGAGGCCTGTCCTTTGAGGATGCAGAAATCATTATCCAAAGGCATTTATACTCTTATTATTTTCTGTCAATACTCTCATGCCATTCGAAACCTCTGATTGTATGCTGGCTTCTAAATGGATTTCTTTAGTGTTTTTGTTGTTCCCTGATTGAATACTTTCTTTAAATTTCGTACATCACATTAAGGCATACAAGGCTGCATTTACACTAATCTGAAAAAGATTTATCACTCTTCGACGCAGCATTTCACAAATAGTTCCGGGACATACGCGGGTACTTTTCACTGATTATTCTACTTCCATTTCAGTCTCTTATAATGTTTAAAAACAGAACAACCTCAATGTTCACAAACAACTCTGGGACCTCTCCTGCCCAATTCCGAGATCTGTTGATCGTGTCACAAATGGATCACTTCTAATTTCCTTACCATAGCTTTCAATGTCTCACTCTTCGTCCTTGTTCTCAGTTACTCCGTCGTCCAACAGACTTCATCGACAAGCATCAAATCGACTGGAAGTTTTAAAAAGGATCCCAGAGTGACGTCACACCTCTTCTTCGAGAACCACTCTCCGACTACACAGCAGGTGCCGCGCGCTCTCGAATTTTATGCTCTTGGCTCGCCAATCTTCCTGCAAGCAGTGATTGCGAACGGAGTAGCTTAAGTGACACCCGGGGAGCAATAAAGCACCGGGGATGACGGTGGCCCCTCACCGCAATAAAACACCGGAGATGACGGTAGTCTTCGGCTTTACGACGGCCACTGGGAATCGTCATTGGTCGCAAAATCGAAAGTTCTCGTGTGTGGATTACGGGCCGTGATTCACGACTTGTGATATGCATCGCCAGAGCAGAGGAATCACGGTAGATTTTATGGGAAAGATTCACGCGGAAGAATTACCACTTGTTTACGTGGGATTCGAGGTGAAGGTGGTGCCACAAGGGGCTAATTTGACTTCAGAAAAAGATGGTGCTGGTGACCGGGTCTCATGAAAGGTGTTGCCAGTAAATTTTTTTATAAATATTTTTTATTAATAAGTTTTCTTTGGAAAACATATATATTATAAATTAAAACAGATAAAAACTTTTATTGATACTTTATGTTGGTAAACTTAAATACATTTAGAGGGTTTTGATTTTAGTAAATGCAGAAAAACTAACTGAAATATCTATGGAAAATTTTTATACTGGCATTGGAATTCGATATATATGAAAGAAATACGTAATATAAGGTCATGGGGGGTGGGCTAGGGAGTTATTTCTTCAGTTAAGTGTAATACCGTTGAAGGCATCTTATGCACGGATCTTACAATATTTATATGTCAGTGATTATGTACATACACACACACACACACACACACACACACACACACACATATATATATATATATATATATATATATATATATATATATATTACAGTCAGGTCCAAAAGTCATCTTTTGTATCAACATATCAGATATATATATATATATATATATATATATATATACTATATATATATATATATGCATATATATATATATCATACTATAGATATATATATATATAGATATATATATATATACTATAATATATATATGATATAAAAAAACGGGCGTATCGAGAGGACAGAACACAGTTTGTCATTCGAGATGGATAATAGGAATCTTCTTTCGTTTAAATGAAGCGATGACGGGATAGAAATATTGTCAGAAATAATGAAATAATTTGTATTAGTCCAACCGTTACTTAACAAAAATTATTGATACAAAAGATGATTTTTGAACCCAACTGTAATAGACAGTTTTGTCCTTCACCCTCGACTAATAACACAACACCCACAAAATGATGTTTTCATAATGATCACAGTCTTTATTCGTCCTCTTCATCTGCCTTATATTCTCAGTGGTCTTAATTGTTTTTGAAAGTCTCGCCTTCCTGCCTTCCCCTAGAAATACGTAAATCATCTTTACAATCTAAAGAAAATCTCTGTAGTATGAAAAAGTTACTGTGGTGTGAAATCCATCAATCCGAAGTTCTCTGAACAATATATTGTCAAAATACCATTAACGTTTACTTCTGCGAGTAATTGTGGAGAGAGAATGTCACTGGGCCCCTTTTATTTACTGTCATCCAGTTCGAGTATTAATATGAGAAAGTTTATCTATGATATATATGATACCATTATATGGTTAATTCCTCACCATGCATTTCTACGGGGTTAGATCGATTTCTCTGGTTTTCTGTTTACAATTCATTCTGTTACTTATCAATGAACATTTTTTTAGAATAAAGAAATAGCCAGTAAGTTTCGAGGTTTATCTTTTATCCACCGGATTTAAAAATCTTGCATGAGTAGTTTTGAATATCCTGCCTCTCTTTTAAGATTATTTTTTTTCATTAAATTTTTTTTAGTTGTCATGAATGTCTGAAGACCCATATAGCTATTTGGTTTACGTATTATCGTTGTTTGAATTTCTAAGAATGTCGTAAGCTCTTGTTTATGAACGAAATATTCCACTAGAGTTATTAGCCTATCAGATTACTTAAAAGCTTTTGCCTTTAATTCATATTCTTCTTTTTAAACTATGATTATTCATCATGAACAATT
>NC_061110.1:108416288-108418788 GCF_015104395.2 Macrobrachium nipponense
AAATTTTCCCGACAACACATGGCATGAAACTGCAGGCAAAATTACTAGTCAACGAAGAGTAAATGATGGGTTATACATTGCAGCCTACGCATTCACGTGTTCTTACTCGTAGCGAGCAGATGCTTATTATGACCTACTTTTTATTCATCTGTTGCTTTCTGTGATCTTTATTTTCAAATCTTCAATCGCATCAGCAATTTATTTCTTTATCATTTTCCTATTCTCCGTTTGGGTATCTTATTTCCATTACTAAATATCCCTCCCTTACTTGCCACTTTCGATTGGGTGTTAACTTTATCATGTCGAATTAACCGTTAACATTCCCCGATGTCAGATTAATAAATCAGTCAATCAATACCTCTCCTCTTCTACCATGATTTCTTCTTTATTAACTAATAACCACAATCTGATATCTATTATGAACTCCACCATATCATATTCTTTCTCAATCACTTTCCTTTAGGTACTACTTTCTCCCTTGTATCAATCTTTCGTTTTCTTTTCTAGTTAAGGTTATTTTTCTACCTCTTAGTTTCCGTCACTGATGCCCAGGGAAACCAAATCATCCTCGTTAGTCATCTATTGTTTTACGAATCTCGCTTTTCTTCTTTCTATCTCTTCTATTTTTTTAATCAGCAACTAATTTTTCTTTCCCGCTTTGCCTGATCTCTACTTATATGTCCTTTATTCCCTTGTAGTTCTTACGTTCAGTAATTAGCATTCCAGTAACCAAGTTTTCATTATTCAGTTATTTTTGAATGTTCAACATGCAATATTCTTATAACTTAAGACGCATCCAATAAATTTTCACCATATTATTTTCATTGTTTATAATGTGAAATGAAAGAAATTGTTTATGTGTCCATTTTATCTTATAGACTGATCCTTTATATAACAATAGCGTAAATTTTTTCATTCTCATTGCGTTCGGTGCGCCATACGTTGATAACATCAGTAGTAGTTTCTTAATTTTATTTTTCTTCTATATAGCCGTGTTCTCACAATAAAGAGATGATGCATAGAATAGGTTTAAACCGGCGAGTGAATAGGACAAATTAGGATGTAAATATTAGTTAATAAAGAAATAAATAACTTTAGAATTTAATATGAAATCCTACAGCTTTCGAAAAAAACAGACAAAAACACTAGTTGAAAGTTTTTAACATAAAAAATGTCTTTTAGAGAAAAACCTGTCGATGATAAGCTATAAAGATGAATGAATTTGTTTGCTGCAAAAAGACTAATTGAATATTTGTCTCCTTTGAATAACAAAATTATTTAAAGATATAAATCGATGGTTAATGATACAGCCGTAATGGCCTATTCTATCGAAAGAGGACGTTTTGAAATAAAAAATAATTATATGAGAGGGTGTTGTGAAATAAGCTACCCTTGTGCCAGCAGGGGTTATTGCCCTTAGTTCATGAGCCTCTGTTAACATAGCACATTTCTTTATACCTACATGAGAAGGAGGAGTCTGATGTTTAATAGACCATACCACTAGCAACAGGAAAACTTAAATGGTCATGGTGAACGTATTTGATATAAAAAAACGACAAAACAGCGCACTGGAAAGTTACCCTGAGCAATGATTCACCAGAAAAAAATTATAGAAAAAATTCCAAAGACAAATACACGAAAAATATTTTGCATTAACAATCATGTTGGGATTTTCCACCCTGTTTCACTCGGTGAAGAAATAAATATATATGTCAGGGCAATAATTATCTGAAACACTGATCTTTATTGAATTCAAATGCAAACTTATGGGTTTTAAGGTTAATTGTGAATGTGTAAAAAATCAATGAGATTGTGGTGAAAAAGTCGGCATTGTAAGTCCGTGAGAAAAAAAGAATAAAGAAAGTCAAGAGAAAATGACAGCAGGTGAATAACAAGATAAAATAAGTGTGGTGCGTTGTAAAGATGAAAATCAATGTGAAAATAAAAGAAATTGGACATGAATGTGCATAATCAGACAAAGGGAACGAAATTGAAGGGAAATGTAACTAGAATGATGATGGGCTACTCCAACCTTTTTTTGTATGTAAGTCTCACTTCTGATAATTCTAACGCTCCCTATTTCCCCTTTCTGAGAACTATAATCCTATCATCTCTCTTGTACGCTATTCACATTTTTTCTCCCATACCTTCTTATCTTCTTTTGCTCCCCCTCTTCCTATTCTCTCAAGATTGTTCTTGTTTTAGATTTTCCTTTTAGGCGTCTAAATGCTCGACTTTTTTTCCTGTTTTGCATTTTATTCCTATCTTATTATATTTTACGTACATCCTTTCGTCTGACTTACTTCAAAACATTGCTTAATGAGCTGTGAGACTTAGCGATATTTTATCATTGGCCTGTATTTATTTTTATTATCCTTCCGTTCTATCATATCTTTCTTTCCCGTACTTGTAATTTTCTTCTGATTTTTATATATCAGCTTTAGAATCAAGGCATTTTCCCTTTGGCCATAACAAGTCATTCTTTACGTCGACATTTATA
>NC_061110.1:108426288-108438788 GCF_015104395.2 Macrobrachium nipponense
CGAATTCTTCGCGCTTTTTTGGACACGCTTGTCACTACAAAGCCTTAAGATCCAAGTGCACTTGGATCTCATGGCTTTGAAGTGACAAGTATATCCAAAAAAGCTCGAATTCGAGAAGTTAAGAGGGCATTGCTGCTATTACAGTTATTCTGTATATATAACCTGCAAAAACAGAGTACGCTGTCCATATCCACCCAAAACAATTTTTCGAATCAGTGGAGCCAACGAAACTTACAATTCCAGTTGGTTGAACATCATATCTGTGAAATCCTCCATAACGGGCACAGATAATGGGTAATATAACTTCTTAAATTTCCTGAAAAAGACAGAAGATACTATATCAAAAGCCATAAGGTATCTTGCTAAGGTACTTCTACACAAACAGAAGATACACACCTTTAAATCAACATTCCATCCGTGTATCATACTTCACATCAATTAACGGAGACCGTAACGGGAATCATTGACACAAACTCAATAAAAACAACCTTCTACAACCAGCAACTAGGTGACGGTAACTAGGTTCGCCAACCGGTCATCGGCGCTAAGTTATAAAAACTAGCTCTTGCAAGAATCCATAAGCGGATGGCGTTGGAAAATATATTTCAAGCCCAGATTTTGCTAAGTAATAGTTATACTTTCGTGATCAGGTTGCAAAACTTAGCTTTTATTTCTTCAATTTATTTCAATTCCTTTTTATAAGCATGATAGACATTTTGGACAATAGGGTCTCTTGCGAGAAGTGTACGTATATATAAATAAATACATATAAATATATATATATATATATATATATATATATATATAGATATATATATATATATATATATATATATATATATATATAAATGATTAATTTTGCAATTTATCTTTTAGTTATTTTCCCACAATTATCCATTATGTACGTTTCCGGCTTTTTAAAACTTCGCTTTTGTATGGGATGGGATGTGTGGGGGTGGGAGGTGTGGGGGGGGGGGGGATTGCATTACTCTGATTGCATATATGACCAGAAAAAAATTTAGAAACAATTGTATATTATGGAATAGGAAAATAAGATTGCCTGCGCCACATTAAACTTAAAGAATACCTGACCAACGACAGATAGATTGAGTAAAGTGAGGTGGACTTGAATTGATAAATGACCAATATTTATATACATAGAGGAAACATCAAATTTTCTGGCTAACATAAGGTTTCATTTCAAGATCACTTATCAGCTTACAAACATGTTCCGGGAAAATAAGAAACGAGTTTTCGATAGAGGCCAGCATGAAACTCATCTTGCGTGTTAAATTATGCAGTAGGTCGGTGCAGGGCTCTGTCCACCTTTTTACTAGTGTCTATCTGGTTTGGGTTGCCAGTCCCGTCGACCACTAATAATATTCCTGATAAAGTGCATCTCGGTGTAACAATTTGGAACTCAAGAGTCGAACACATTTGATTTGCCAGGTGATCTCGACAATTTGTGTGATAACTAAAAATGGGTTTCTTACCGACTAAAAAGAGCTAATCAAAACCTTTACACTAAGTCGCTTTCTTCTGTGTCCTCTTTAAGTAGTCAAGCTAACTCTAATGATATTGTTTGTCCTCTCTCTTTACTGATTTGAAGTTATTTAGGCTGTTAAGCCCAGGGTCGTCCAGCGCTTCAGGCGGCGAAAAGAGGGAGCCGAAGTGGTTGGGCAGGAAAATAAAGAGATCAAGAAAACAGATGAGATAAAATACACGGAATTAATGGTGGAAATGGGAGAAAACCCAACAGTTGCAATAAGAAGTAATAACAAGAGAAGTTGGACACACAATGCTTAAAAAAGGAAATGGGAATTGAGGTAGAGTTAAAGGCTAAAAAGCGGGTGCAACTAGGGGCCAAAATGACCCTTAAAACATCTTTTAGTAATGCCTTCAGTGCACTACGGGATGTACACTCACGGTGCTACTCATGCCTACAGGGCCATTTTCGTTATGCTATAACAAAGTGCTTCCGTTGAAAGTGACTCCCCTTCGTAACCGCCCTCGCCCCAAAGAAGTTAATCTCCATTTTAATTGTGGAATAACTGCTCTAGAGAGGTGCTATAAGGTAACTACAAAAAAGTGCCACATCTCGTAACTATGTTGCTGCAGAAGTAGGTTAAAGTAATCTTCTTGTTCCTTTGCAAGATCACCTTCATTGGATGGCCACCTGACACAGCACACGTGGGTACACGTGTCCCAGACTGTAGCGGTCGACGTTTAAGAGGGAAAGTACGGCCTGTAGAGGTGGTTAGCAGTACACTCATGAAGTTTAAACTCGTCATTCTCTCAGAGTATTTCTTGAACGTTTATTTTCTGAACATAGAAAAGACGAAACACTAATTGTCAAACAAACTTATCCATATTTACGTCATTACCTGACCTCTTCATACAACGGGGAAGTGCAAAAGTTCTAGATATTTCTGCAGAGGAATGATTGTAAAGGTTAGTGAAAGATTTTCAAAGCTATAAAACGTTTGGACACATAAACCATAACCTAAAAGAAGCTCAAAATAGGAAGTTCATGATATTTTTCCAAGAAATTAATCTCAATTAAATTTATTATATTTGAAAAACTGGTTGCCACACGTTGATATCCGTAGTTTGGAAATTGTGTGACAGATCTGGAAGGAAAATGTAGTATATATTTCTGTTGCTACCATTTTTTTAATCTCTCTCTCTCTCTCTCTCTCCTCCGGTTTATCTAACTTTTCCCCCTCTTCCTCAAAGCACTTATATATATATATATATATATATAATATATAATATATATATATATATATACATACATATATATATAATTATATATATATATATATATATATATATATATATATAGATATTTAATATACATACATAAATCTATGAATGAGAACTTTTCTATTGCACGTTGCTATAAATATTAGAAACGCTTTTATATTTAGTTCGCACCAATTTTTTTTTATCGTAAACAAGAATGGTGCCAGGTGCCCACTCTTCCAATGAAAGATTCCAGGGCTTATCGGACATAAGCTACGGTGAACAGTCTCCCAAACTTTGGAAAAAAGAGAGAGAAAAAAAAACATACACGCATGCACACATGAATGTGAGCATACACACACACACACAGGTTTTGCGGCAGTCCAGCAGCATTCTGTGAACTGAGGCCAACAAGGCGTTCCCCTGGGTCACTATGGGTGGGAGGACTGCTCTCCGCCTAGAGCGTGTTCTAGTTTTCCGAACTTCGACTCCATCTTGAAGTCCTCTGTTAAACTGGATCAAAAGCAGCGTTTATGCCCTTAAACGTGCTTTTTATTTCTGTCCGGTAAATGGATTATCTATGAGACAGTCCTGTCTTTTTAACTCAACTGTTAGGTTATACGAGAGAGAGAGAGAGAGAGAGAGAGAGAGAGCAGAGAGAGAGAGAGAGAGAGAGAGAAAGCAGTTTGGACAGACCAATGACTTGGTGTTACATAAATGATTAGGAAGTTTCGGGTCATCCGGGTTTTTCGATTGCGTTTCACAAGATGTGTATATATATATATATATATATATATATATATATATATATATATATATTTAATATATATATATATATATGTGTGTGTGTGTGTGTGGTGTGTGTGTGTGTGTGTGTGTGTGAGAGAGAGAGAGAGAGAGAGAGAGAGATGTGAAGAATCTGCTGGTATGATGAAAAAGCATATTTAACGTTCTGACTAAATGTAACTGAGAAAATAAACAGAAAAAGACAAAAAAAAAAACTCACTTGGTAATGGCAACAATATAATAATGATCAAATGTGAGTTTTTCATCTTAGCAAAAGAAAGGAAAATTTAATACGAAAGTAACCCAATTTCATGAACTTCTGATCAGTTGTTCTCCAGCTTTGGAAAGGTGAGTAGTTCTCCAGGTACATCATCCAAAGTAAATGTCAAATTCCCTTTCCCAAATCTCTCTCTTCTCCCCTCTCTCTCTCTCTCTCCTCTCTCTCTCTCTCTCTCTCTCTGTTAGCCTTATTTGTCTTCGGATGACAAAAAATTAAGACAAAAAATTGGGAGGATCACATTCTCTTTTTTCCCAGGAGGTCACTAAGGACCGTATGAAGGACCTTATAAAGGAAGTGTGAATTTCCGTTAAAGCCTCCTGTGTTCAAACGGTTCCTCATCAATGCTGCCTATTACACTAGTAAATATTCCATATCATGAAGCGTTTTATATATATATATATATATATAAATATATATATATATATATATATATATATTATATATATATATATTTATTTATTATTCGAGCTACAAATGTCCTTTAATATCTAATTCGCTCTGCCTCGGAATTAATATCAATTAAAAAAAAAAATTTCTTTTCCCCTTCGGTTTACATATATGAACATATCTTAATTCCGAGGTAGAGCGAATTAGACATTAAAGGACATTTTTAGCTCGAACAATTTCTATGAATCACGGTGATGTGATAATTATTCATTTATATAATTATGTATATATATACATATCATATATATATATATAAAATTTTAAATTTATAATATATAAATTAAATATATATATTATAGACTATTAGATATATATATATATATATATATATATATGAGAACACATACAAAACACACACATATATATACATACATAAAAATATGCATTATTTTGACTGATGGTATGAACAAATGACTTATTTCCTTTTTAGGGAAGTTTTTTGACGATTAACATTTTGAAACTGCGAAAAGAGGGAAAGAAAGGATTTATTTTCGCAAGATTTTCATTTATGAGAAAAGGGTCCCAATGCTTCAGTCAGCTCTGCATATTTTTCGAAAAAAAGCCTAATGGACAAGAAACAGTATTACAGAGAGAGAGAGAGAAGAGAGAGAGAGAGAGAGAGAGAGAGAGAGAGAGGAAAACTCCTGATAAATGATTTCACCACGGCAAAGTGAAGATTACTTCATTGGGACCGTTCCCTTATCTCTTTCCAACCGAAACCTCGACCTAAAGTAGTTGACTAACAACCAGGAACCCGAGTCACTGTTTTGGTCCACAGATGCATTTCGGATTTTCAAGAAAGTGTGCCCATACCGTTCTCATCTTGTCCTTGGATCGAATCTGGGTCTTTCCAAGTGATAGCAATGAGAGAACACGGTTTGAGAAGAGAGAGAGAGAGAGAGAGAGAGAGAGAGAGAGAGAGTACACATACGCAACTACAAAAGACTAATGCAAAAGTAAAGAATACATATATTTATAGTCATACTTTGTACATCAATGAGACAGTTCATACATCCTAAAGAGGTCACCATGAATTTGTAAGTTATTGTAGCCTTTGGAGGACAAATATTTTTCCTCAGTTAGATGCCTTGCATTTTAACAAGTGTAGTCTACAATAAGGAGATTAAAAGTTCATTTCGAAACTATGCAAGCCTCATGTATCTTAACAACCATCATGTTACAATTACACTTTGGATGGAAAATATGCTTTAAACTCTTCAGTAATGACTTAAGAAGAAACAATGATGTTGCTTTTAATCATCAGGTTAGTGACTTGTGTAGATGCTACATACGATTACAGGATGATCATAGTATAGGATTAAAGGTGCTCAGGAATCAATCGTTTTCACTGTTAAATATAGAAATGTTCAATATTGCCCCTTGTTAATACATTCATTTTACTAACATCACAATTCCACGATTGACTGTTATCGTTGCAGGAAATACAGCATTAACTTGACAGTATGACCAATGTTCTAACAGACTTGTCCTTTGTAACACTTTTTTTTTATTATGAATAAAGGTGGTATTGTAGCATTGCTCAGGGAAGTTCTAAAACTTACTGTAGCATGGTCATGTCACGCCACCCGTTGATGCAGCATCACTTACTTCTTATTTTATACATTTTACTTTCAAAGTTTCAGATATAATTAAAGATGTGTAAAAAAAATCGTTCTCTCTTAAATGTCTTTTTATTTTAATATTATATCATCAGTGCATTTTCTGCATAACATTGCATAAATATAATAACAAATATCCATGCTTCCAACATGTTTTCTTCTTAGCCATGTTTCACAGAAATTTTACTATGTCCAAAGCTATGTCCTCCTCCAAGGCCATGTCCTCCTACAAGGCCATGTCCTCCTCCAAGACCATGTCCTCCTCCAAGGCCAAGTCCTCCTCCAACTCCTAATCCACCTCCCAGGCCACCAAGACCTCCAAGTCCCAATCCTGCACCAGAAACAGATGTTTTTACAAAGGGTGCGGCAGTAGAGGTACTGATAATGGGAGCTGCATGAGAAACAGAAGATTTGACTAGAGGAGCTCCAGTAGAAGTACTGATAAGGGGAGCTGCATGGGAAACAGAAGATTTGACTAGAGGAGCTCCTGTAGAAGTACTGATTAATGGAGCTGCATGGCTAACTGAGGTTTTAACATGAGGAGCTCCGACAGAAGTCTTAACAAAACTTCCTCCACCAACTCCGTGGCCAACGCCAAAACCACCAACTCCATGGCCAACACCAAGACCGCCAACGCCGTGGCCAATGCCAACACTGCCAACTCCATGGCTAATGCCAACACTGCTAACTCCATGGCTAATGCCAACGCTGCCGACTCCATGGCCAACACCGAGACCACCAACGCCATGGCCAATACCAACACCGCCAACTCCATGGCCAATGCCAACACCGCCAACTCCATGGCCAATGCCAACACCGCCAACTCCATGGCCAATGCCAACACCGCCAACTCCATGGTCAATGCCAACACCGCCAACTCCATGACCGAAGCCGAGACCACCTCCAAGGCTTCCAGCACCAAAGGCGCCACCACCTGATGTAATCAAACCACCAACTCCAGGAACTACATCGAATCCACTTCCCAAACCATCATGAGAAATGACTCCATCAGCAATACCGCCTCCAACGAGAGGAGCACCACCTCCAACAAAACCACCGCCTCCAACAAGGGGAGCACCACCAGCATGTCCCACAAATGAACCTAGATTGCTTACGGAAGTTGAAACCCTGGGAGTTCCAACGGCAGTGCTAACATGAGGAACTGAATGGCTAACTGAAGTACGAACAACAGGAGTAATTGGAGAAGTTTTAACAGAGGTACCTCCACTGCCTACTGAAGTTTTAACACTGGAAGCTCCAACGGCAGTGCTAACATGAGGAGCTGAATGGCTAACTTTGGTACGAACAACAGGAGCTGCTGCAGAAGTTTTGACAAATGAACCTCCATTGCTTACGGAAGTTGCAACTCTGGGGGCACCAACAGATGTACTAACAAGTGGAGCTCTGTGGCTGACAGAAGTCCTAACAGCGGGTGCCAACTGGTGTGTTCTTACAGATACTGCACCACCTCCTCCATGAACACCACCAAAGCCTCCTCCAAATCCACCACCAAGGCCTCCTCCAAATCCTCCTCCAAGACCAGCTCCAAGGCCTCCTCCAAAACCAGCTCCAAGGCCTCCTCCAAGACCAGCTCCAAGGCCTCCTCCAAGGCCAACACCAGAAGAAACATGTCCTACAGAGCCACCATGTAATCCTGAAACACCTCCGACTGATGAGCCAGCAGAAACACCATCCAAAAATATATCACCTCCAGCTCCTCCACCAACAACATGGCCTCCAGCTCCAATTCCTCCAATGGGCCCACCAACAGCAGCATGAGTAAATCCACCTCCCCCAACTCCTACACCATGGCTTACACCTGTAGCAACACCATGTGCAACACCACCAAAATCAGATACTCCATGAGCAACACCACCAAAATCAGATACTCCATGTGCAACACCATCAAAATCATCATCATCATCATCGATATCAAAACCTCCAGAACTGAAGCCCAGAGCAGGTCCAACTGGGGCATCATAGTTATACCCTGCAGATCCACCTAATCCAGAACTGTGAATAGCTCCACCTACTAGCCCTCCTTGTAATGCTCCTCCAACAACAGCGCCTCCTAGATGGTCATCTGCTTCAAAAGAACCAAAGTCGCCTCCATCAAATCCACCGTGTCCAACCCCTACTGCTCCTCCTCCAACAGCAAATGAAGCATCATGCCCAACTCCAATTCCATGCCCTAGACCAAGAGAACCTCCGTGGACTACTCCCACACCTCCATGCCCAATACCAGCAGAGGAAATGGAAGTTTGAACATGAGGAGCCCCAACAACACTGTTGACAATGGGAGCTGCATGGCTAACGGAGGTTTTAACATGAGGAGCACCGACAGAACTCTTGATAATAGGAGCTGAATGACTAACTGAAGTATGGACACGAGGGGCTCCAACAGAGCTCTTGACAAAAGATCCTCCGCTACCAATAGAAGTTTTAACATGAGCAGCACCAACAGCACTCTTCACAATTGGAGCTCCATGACTAACGGAAGTTTGAACATGAGGAGCTCCCACAGAACTGCTGACAAAAGAACCTGCATTGCCAATGGATGTGCTGACATGAGGAACTCCAGCAGAAGTGCTAACAAAGCTACCTCCATCGGCCACTCCTACTCCTCCACCAAATCCTCCACCTACTCCGCCAAATCCTCCACCTACTCCGCCAAATCCTCCACCTACTCCGCCAAATCCTCCACCTACTCCTCCGCCAAATCCTCCATCAACTACTCCTCCGCCAAATCCTCCATCAACTACTCCTCCGCCAAATCCTCCGCCAATTCCATGTCCAGCTCCGAGGCCACCTCCGAGACCTCCTCCGTGTCCAAATCCGCCGTGGGCACCTCCTACATCGATGGCAGCAGCGTGTGAGCCTCCGCCGAGACCGTGTCCTACGCCAATTCCTCCAAGACCCTTGTGGTGGCTACCAAAACCTTCTCTTTTCGAGATTTCCTTTCCCTCTTTCTCGGCTTTTTCTTCTTTCTCTACTGGTTTAACTGCCTTTCTCTCTTCCTTCGCCTTTTCTGCCAGGGCAGAATGGATGACGAGTGCCACGCAAACCGTGATTAGGAAGAGTTTCTGAAAATGATATTAGAAGGAAAGGAAAATTAAGTCTTATAAAGCGACGAAAAAACGATTTCTGTATCATAAAATTTTTTTTTTTATATCGTTAGTGGACGAGATAGAAAGGGATTAACAAATATATTCAACGGCAAAGATAAATAAGAGTGTGTCACAGTGATGAGGCCTTTTTAACAGTATATATTGACTATTCATATCTTTATATCTTTTAAACGCTAGCTTTAAAGAATATTTTTCGATCCCAAAATTAAAAATGAGACTAGTTACATGTTCTAGAGATTAAATAAGATTCGAAAATAAAGTGTAATGTTTATGTCTTTTGATATTTACCAAAACCTGTTCAAGTCAGAATATCCATCAACACAGTGTTCAGCAGGTAATTTGGTTACTCTCGCTGGTTAATTTAACTGATACTGACTTGAATTTTCGGAGAAACTTATAATAAGGGAATAAATTTTGGGAAAAAGACCAGGCTAGGTAAAGACAAGATAGATGACCACAGGCAAGATGCATTTCTGGAGACCTTTACTTATCAAGCTTTCAACACCTGGCGGTGAAGGAACGTAATACCCAAATTCGCCAGGTGGAGAGAGAGAGAGAGAGAGAGAGAGAGAGAGAGAGAGAGAGAGAGAGAGAGAGAGAGAGAGAGAGAGATGGACTTGGCTCAAGTTGCCTACAATACAATGCCCGTCCTTCAAAAGGCATTTTCGCTCTTCTTCCATTAACAGAATGCTTTAAGACCGTATTCTCTGGTAGCGGTATGTTTGAAGTGTTAGATAAAGACTATGTTACCTGTTGGGAATTTGTTTCGCTATTTTGTTTTATATGCAGGTTGGCCATATATACAAATAGAAAATTGGAACAATGAGAAGATTAGAATTAAATGAAGTACAACGCAGATAAAATAAATATCAGAGAGTTGATTAAAAGTGCTGTAAATGACTAATCTAAAGGAAAAAGCTGACAAGTGAGCATTGGGCTTTAAGAAGCATTTGTTTATGAATGGAAAACACAAATGATTAAATGAATGTTGTTAAATTATACTAGAAAAATTGTTAATAATAGTTTTGACGTATCTTTCGGGGCCGGTTAGTAATCAAAGTGCCAGTTGCACAATTACCTTACAGGCTAAAAAATCGGTCAGTGCTTATCGAAATGCCAAAAGTTGAGACCCTCTCTCTCTCTCTCTCTCTCTCTCTCTCTCTCTCTCTCTTCCAAATTCCTTTTACCTGCTCTCGTTTCCTTGACATCATCTTGTAAAAGCATCACCAGGGTTTGTTGTGCTATTGCCACACCTAGGGCGAAAGATCTATTCATCTGACGTTTTTGCCTTTTTTTTTGCAATTTTAATATAAATTATAAGAACAGTAAAGTGAAGAGATGGATGAAAGTCAAGGTCGGGGAAAACGAGAGCATGTGAGCGTTAAAGAAAGCCATAGGAAGCGTTGAGAGAGAGAGAAAAAAAAGAGTAAGAGGAAAGTGAAAGGAAAATGAGAGTGAGTGAGAATTAAAGTAAGAAACCCAGAGGAAGCTGCGAGTAAGAGGGAGAGAAAAGAGAGTAAGAAGAAACTGCATGTGGAAGGGAAATGAGGCAAATAAGAAAGTGAGAGAAAGAGTCAGATTGAGGACTAAAGGAAAGTGAAAAAAAGGGCGAGAGGAAGAAGAAAAGGGAGAGCAGTAGGAAAATGAGAAGGAGATGAAAGTAAAAATAGAAGTGGGAGAAGAGAGAGAGAAAAAGTTGTCAGGCCATCTTAATGCTCCTCTGGTATTTTCAATAAGAAGTTAAGCACATCTCTTTGTTTTTTTAACTGCTGTGTAGAACTGGTGGGATGGGTCAGCTTTTAATTTTTGTTTTCTTTGGACTTAATGGCCGAGCACCAAGACCAGTGCAGTCACACTGGCAAAAACCTGCATATGTAACATGCATATACACATAAATACATACACACCTACAATCATACCACACGCACAGACAAATATATATATTTATATATAATATATATATATATACATACACATATATATATTATATATATATTATATATGCATATATATATATATATATATATATATATATATATATATATATATATATATAATATATATATATATATAATATATGCGCACATCCACATAAACATATAATGATCTACAGAAGAAACATATCTCTGTCTCTATTATTATCATTATTATTATATATCATATATATATATATATATATATATATATATATATATATAATATATATAAATACATACATATGTTCACATACATATACAAAATATATATCTATATACATATCACAAATGAACATAATCACACATGTTTATGTATGCATTAACAAATACAGATCAACTAACTTTTCGCAATCTCAATTTAAAGATATATCTAACAAGTTTCATATTAAGTACATTACTCTATTACCATATCCAAAAATAACGTAAGTTTGAAATTGAGATGACATCAGTGCCTGCCTGAATGTACCCTCATATTTTTGCTGATGTCACGGCACATAATTGATACCCCGTCTGACCTGGGCATTTGTGAAACATGAGTCTTGAAAGTATTCGTATGGTTTGAATTAGAACAAGTTGCTTAAAGGCCATTACGAAAGAAAGATATCAAATTAAAATCTTGTTAATCTGGTGCTTTTTGGCAGAGAAAGTGGAAGCTGATGATTGCGGTCAGTTATGTTGATCTCGTTTTCAGTTTTCATCCTTTTATCTTAATTTTGAGACATTTATGCACATCTATGTACATGTATATATGTACATAAATTTATACGTATTGTATATAGTATATATATATATATATATATATATATATAGATATATATATATATATATATATATATATATATATATATATATATATATATATATGCATAAATGTTTCTGAAAATTAAGATGACAAGAAGAACACACATATATATATATATATATATATATATATTATATATACACACATATACTATATATACATATATATATTGCCACGTACATATATATGTGAGTACATATACATATGCATATATATATATATACACATGAGAATGCATACATAATCGTACATATGGAAAAATTTTAGACACGTATACTTGCACACATATACACTCTAGAAGACAGTGTTAATATTACGCAATTCTCGTCTTCAGCCACATCTCACCAAGAACAGACTTAGAACACTCACGATCTATATATATATATATATATATATATATATATATATATATATATATATATATATATATATATATATATCTTTGCAACCAATGGCTCTTACCATTGCGTCTTCTTTGAGGAGGACGTTTCACACTGGCATGGCAAGTCGGTCTACTTGCTTTTATAGGAGCCTTTCAAAATTTCCATTCACTCGCTGCCCCTCCCGACAGACCGCACCCCGTGCCCCTCTCTCAGCCACTCGGATCTGAGCGTCAGCTTGTTGCTCTTCTAGAACCGGTTGCCGAAGGGAGTGATTTAGCCCCGTTTTTTCTGCTCCCCTTCCTCCCAACATCCAGACATCTTGCTCTTTTTTTTT
>NC_061110.1:108446288-108458788 GCF_015104395.2 Macrobrachium nipponense
ATCCTGCTCATCTATGTGTTTGATGTTGCTCCCATCTGTAGCTTTATCCCTTCAGTTCTCGTTACTTTGCCCTTTTGTATGTTGACTAAGGCGCATTTTTCTATTCCAAACTCCATCCTGATGTCCCCAGATACAATCCTTACAGTCTGGATTAGGGTATCTATTTCCTTGATGCTCTTACCATACAGCTTGATGTCGTCCATGAACATCAGATGGTTGATTTTGTTGCCTCTTTTCTTGAGTTGGTACCCGGCATCCATCTTCTGTAGTACTTTTGTCATGGGAATCATGGCTACTACGAAGAGTAGTGGGGACAGTGAGTCGCCCTGGAAGATCCCTCTCCTGATTATTAACCTCTGCTAGTCTTATTCCAGAGCTTGTAAGTATTGTATTCCAGTTGCGCATTGTATTTTTGAGGAAGCTGATGGTATTTTCCTCTGCCCCATATATTTTCAGGCATTCTATTAGCCATGTGTGTGGTATCATGTGGTATTATTATTATTATTATTATTATTATTATTATTATTATTATTATTATTTATTATTATTATTATCCAGCCCGCCTTCGTGATTCTAGCTTACAGATGGATGTTTTTATAATGGAAATAATAGACCTTAGTTGAAAAAAAAAGATAATAATTGAGTTAACACGCGCACAGACACACACATTTACTTATATATATATATATATAGATATATATATATATATATATATATATATATAATATATATATATATATATCACACCCACATATATATATATATATATATATATATATATATATATATAATATATATATATATATATTCTCTTTTGGTGAGGGTAGCTCCAGAAAATGCTATTTTTCTTATTCTGGGATGAGGTTGTTAGTCTCCGACCCTCTTCCACAAATGTTCAAGGTGTTTAAATGTTATGACTATCTAGCATTTAGCATTTTCTGTTGGTAACCCAACAAAGTAATGGTTAGATGAAAAAAGGTTTAGCTTTGGTGATCGGGTGATACACACACGCACACACACATATATATATATATCTAATCTTATATATATATTATATATATATAGATTAATATATATATTTATATATGTATAATATATATAATATTATAATACTATTTTATTATATATATATAATAAATCGTATATATATTAATTACTATTATATATATATAATACTATATATATATATATTTATATTTCATTATTAAATCTAATCCATATATAATATTATAATATATATATATATTATATATCTAAATATTATATATTATATATATATATATAATTATATAGCATATAAATTATACATTAATGTCTATGTGTGTATCTGTGCGTTTGTTCACGCGTGAGTGGGTATGGGCGTGTGTGCTCTTAGCAACTGGTTAGAACACTACTACAGACTTTCATGTGCTCAGGTACGTTGTGTTGCTACACAAGATACGGAAAAACAATCGCACTCAGTGTTTTAGTAGTCTTCGATGTTCAAGGCCCGTTTATTCATCTGCCGTGGCTGCAAAGGTCGCAGCGGTCACTTACATACTTATGTGTACGATGCGTATGGCAGTAGCAAAAGACCCAGATGGGGACGTTTGCCAATATAACGTAGTGTGAACGCAGTTCTCAGCAATATGTATGAGCCACAAACACGAATGTCAATTATACCCTTTTGTGGTGATGACGTTTTGAGTTAACTGACTTGGATATCTCTGCAGAGGAACCTTTATCCATATATGTGTATCTCAGCAGCTTTATGTCGATGTTTATTCGTAGATTTGTACACGTTTCATGTGTATAAACCTCAAGTTTTCGTTGATTTTCCATTTAATTATCCCTGTGTGTGTGGCTGAATTCCTGCTCATTATATCCGCCCTTGCCATAACTGTATGATCGAATCCTTGATTCCAAGGTGGCATATGCAGGTCATCTAGAATGTCGAGGTTGCCCTTTTTTGCGTGTTCCCTTTTCCCATTCACTTCCTTTCTAAATGGGTTGGGGGACCTTTCGCCCTGTAGCAGAAATGAGTATCCGAGATAAATGATTGCCGAGGGGCATCTCTCGTCACTTTTTTTCTACGTCGGCGGACGGCTTTTAAGGGCCCCATATACTGAACGATTGTATGAACGATTGTCTGAACGACTGTCTGTATCGTTCGTAAAAACATTGTGTAATGGGTTTGTCTAAGTGCAAATGTGGGCGGAGTTTCGTGTCTGAACGATTTCAGCTGAAATCTGTCACGACCAGTTTGCTGGCTTGCGACGTATGTCCGTCATTCACGCGTCGTTCAATGTAGTATGTGTTTGTATGCCGATATAACGCTATCCCGGACGTCTCCTTTAGAGATGATGCCATGTGTTCCCGAGACAAAATCTTTGTTCGGACTGAAATCGGTGCGGTGATTGTTCATACTATCTGAATAGTGTGTGTGTTTGCCGATAACTACATTCGTTCAGTGCATGGGGGCCCTTAGACTGATTTTCCATTACTGTAGATTTCATTCCATTTGTATCATGACTGGTACGTACTTTCCTTCGTATCATATAAACATTGCCATTTTGCAGGATACTTCTCTACGAATTCTCCTGTGCATTCTTTTCTATACAGCTACTGATAGTGAGTGTTTGTATAGTTCTTAATTTCCCTACATGCCACTGGACATTCACAATAGAATTAGCAATCAGAATATTAATATGCCTTACCCTTTGTATTGTTGTTGGGTTTGTGTGGTAATCAATCAAAGTGCGTTCACTGACAAATGCATCTGGATTTTGACATAGTAAGGGGATCAAAAAGATTGATTAGGGTACCAAATCAAGAAATGAGAAATTTAGTAGACATTTTCTTGCGAACTCTCATTTTCATATCAATTGTGATTTCTTCTTCTTCTTCTTCTTCTCTCATCTCTTTTGGTTATGTATAGAAAGTTTTGATTTTTGAAAAATAAAAAAAAACTTCTTACTCAGAGTTAAGATAGTCTGATCATACTATACTTGGAAAAACGTTCTGTTTTTTATCAATGCATACGTCAAACAATTTTTGTTTTAAGAAGTCAGCCCTATAGGCTCACGAATGTTTTAAAGGGTCTTCTTTTCTGTTTGAATGATAAACATCGGGACACTTTTCAGTATCATATACCAATAGCCTCTCTAGTTTTGAATACCTACTATTCCTGATCGTCAGAGAAAAGTCTGCGACGAAAATGCTGTAAAATGTGACAGGCAGGAACGTGATTAACCGAATACCAGTAGTAAATAAGAAATTTTTTGTCTCAATAATCCTTAGGAATACGATTTTCCCGAACTCAGAATACCTAGGATTTCATGGCATTTGCCATACTTATTCCTTAATAATCACGTTTAATGTTCCGTTTTTGCTTATTTATGATGGGTGGTTTATCACAGATTCCAGGAAATCTTGTCTCCTTTTACAGATTTATCTAGAAACTTTTATTTTACAGTTGAGTACGTTTTTGAAACGATTTTCTTGATCATCTTTCTCAACTAATCATAACAATTTCAACTTGGATGTTTACTAAATGCTCGTGTAAATCACGAAAACATATCCACGCTGAAATGGATAATAAAGACAACAAAATAAAGTGATAAAGCCAAATAACAGTCAAATGATAATTCCATCAGTTATTATTCTGCCATCTTGCTTGACTCTATACTTTAGAATAATAAAACCTCACCACCCCATATTTCAGGAGCAAAGGCAGCTTGACATATTCGAATGAACACTTATGGCTGATGTTAACGTCACCCGAAAGGTTGATTACAGCCACAATAGCGTTTCTTAGCAACAACTCCCCCCTCCCCGATCATTAGACGTAATTTATTCAGCAACAAAGAGGTACCACCCAATTAACGGTAAATCTCTCGCCTAGGGTTACATGGGAACAGGGTTGCTAAGTTATACAGGTAACCTTTACCGCAGATCCGATATTTAATTGATCCGCAATGGGAGCGAGACGGTGCGACTACGTAAATTTCCGAAAGATGCAAAGGTCACCATGGAGACATAAAAAATAGAGAGAGAGAGAGAGAGAGAGAGAGAGAGAGAGAGAGAGAGAGAGAGAGAGAGAGAGTATCTTTACCTAAAACGGGAATTTTTTTTTTTTTAGATAAGTTAAGAATGCTTAAGAATGCCGTGACGAGAGAGAGAGAGAGAGAGAGAGAGAGAGAGAGAGAGAGAGAGAGATGGGAATGAAGGTAGGGAGAAGACAGAACCTGAGTAAGAATACCGGAAAAAGAAAGTGGTATACGAACATTAGGAGATGTGGATTCGCTATAGGAAAAGACTCGAAAAAAAAAATAATGAAGTGCAAACTAAGGCAGTAAATCATAAGATGATCAACATTCAAAGCAACACTTAAGAACACTGAGATAGAAAATACAATGAGAGAATATGGAAATGAGCAGAAAATACGACTGAAGAAAGTGATTTATGATAAAAGTGAAGAAAGGACTGTTTTAATATTGAACCAGACTGAGTGTTTAGTAATTGAGATAAAGATCAAGTTAATAACAACCAACGTTAGTGTGTAAAATTGGTGAATAAAGCGAGAGAGAGAGAGAGAGAGAGAGAGAGAGAGAGAGAGAGAGAGAGAGAGAGAGAGAGTGATTCTTCTGAAGAGGATTATAACAAGAAACCTCTTTAATAATATGACAGAAAAGGCAAAATTTACTCTCTTTTCCTCCGTACGTGGTTCCTTGCACTCTTTTTATTTTAGATTATTTTTCTTTTGTGTGGTTCATGGGGGTTTTCCATCTTTAATGACATTTATCGTAACTTCCGACCTTACCTAATATCACTGGATTTTATTTGCTTTGAAAGTTCCTCATCGGCAATACGAAATGGAGTGTCAGTAAATCTTTCGCGAATAGGCTAAATTTTTTCTCTAATATTTTGAAGTTCTAAAAAATAAAGGACTCAGAAGTCTGCAAAGTAGTACTAAATTGAGCCAGAGGACTTCATACTAAAACTGACAGTAATGTGTTGTAGACGCGTCAGGCAATTTGTTCACCATTAAATTGAAATGAAGGACAGAATTCTTGATATTCTGTGGCTGACTTATCGCATCCGTTAGGCCACCGCTTCGCACATTTATCAGTAATGCAGAGCACTCGAATTCTCTCGAGAGGCATGCTTCCGTGTTTCGGACTTCCGCATTCTGTATTCTGTGCTTTTGGATTCTATACTCGGTATTCCATGCTTGCGCATTATAAGATCCTGCATTCCACGCAATGTCATTCCTTACTGCCACATTTTATGATAGACCATTATTGATTCTTAGGGTATGGATTCCTACGCTTCTTATTTCTCTTTTGGTTTTGTTATCAGGTATTTAATGTTGATGGTCTTTGCATAGAAAAGACGGAAGACTTATGAAACATTTATGAAACATTTTTGATAAAAATATACAAAAATTCTAGTGATCGTTTCGATGAAACTCATCACCGTAGGAGCAACACCTATGGAAACTGAGCATTATTGTATGCTAAAGCGAGTCCTCTCTGTGTTATCATGAAGTAAGATTAGATGTCTTGTGCAATCAAAAACGTCCACTGCTTTGAATATAGATAGAAAAATTACACTAGAATTAATTGATACTTATGGAAGGAGAGAAATCTAATTTGCTGAACAATAACTGGGGTGTAATTGTCTCCAGGCAAAGGTCAATCATCTTCTTACTGTCCAACTTACATCGACACAAGTGATACGAAATATCTCAAAAAGCACCTTACACGGGGTGATGTATGACACATATTTCGCTTATTCATTATCGAAACCCAAGTTCATCTCGCAGAGAAATCAGTTCAAGTGCAGATGAGATTTTAATAAAACCACCATGACATAATGTAATTTGACATACATTAAACTCATTTTTGCTTTATCAAACCAGTTATCGAGTTCCAATATTTATAATTTTCTTAGATTCCTTATTCGTACACTGGCTATAATGTAAACTACATCTGGAAAACGAAGATATGAAAACCTTTGAACTTCGATTCAAAGTCACACTTTCCCTTGGCTTTTTTTCCTTCTCTGTATTTTGACCATCCGTGCCATTTTCTCTTAGTAGTTTTTGTCGATAATGCTACTGCTGTAAAAATAAATGTTACTATTTGTTGTTTTCCCCGTTACTATGGGCATTTTTTCCGAATCTAAATACTACTATCTCTCCCGTAACGTGAATGAACCGAAGATAATGCTCAAAACAAGGTCCTAAAAATTTGTATCAGTTTCAGCTCGATCTGAATTATCATACACAAAGACCTTACATCTTAAAAAGATTTTTATGCGTTCTATGTGAGTCTTTTTCGGTTCAAAAATAGACTTTGCAGGATAAAAACAAATTCTGACAAAAGTCATTCAAGCTCATGCTAATTAACTTTACCAAATTCTTAAAAGAACTTTATCAATGCAAATGTGTATAAATCATACACCTAGGTGGAAGCAAGAAGCTAAAGTATATATTTCGCTTGAAATTCAAATACAAAAAACCTTTTAAGAAAAATGCCGACATCACAATAACATGAAAAGCCATTGAATAGCTAAAGGACCAAGAAACTCCCGCGTGAAACCGTGCTCACTAAACGGCCCAGACTTGAGAGAAGTGTCTGCAGACGCCTATGCCCTGAAGGTGTGCTTCTTAGAATTAGGTAACAGTACAAGAAAAGACTGTGAAAAAAAAAAGGCCATTCGAAAAAAGAAAAGGCCTCGTGTAAATCAGTCGAGGAGGTCAAATTGACCCTTTGTACAAAGGAATGGAAAGAAAATCGTTTTGGGGAATTTGCCGTCATTACTTTCTGGGCGCTGCAAAAAAAAAAAAAAAAAAGGCCCATTTGCTCGCTTAATGTGGAGACCCTTGGGATGAGAGAGAGAGAGAGAGAGAGAGAGAGAGAGAGAGAGAGAGAGAGAGAGAGAGATCCTTCCTTCATTAGCTGTTTAGTCTCTCTCATTCTCGCTTTCAGTGCATGCAAGAGAGTTTTATACGTGTATATCACTCATGCGATCTGCCATCCTTCCGTATTTATAGAATTATATACTCGTACTGAACTAATAATAATAATAATAATAATAATAATAATAATAATAATAATAACGAAACTAAATTCCCACCTGATTGCAAGTCTAATCAAGCATGACTTTTCAGTCAAAACTTTCACTTCCATTGTTTAAGTAGGATCGAAAATCTTAAGGTTTATTATAGGATGACTGAGACGACTTTTTTTTTTTTTTTTTTTTTTTTTTTTGCTATAGACCAGGAATGAGACTTCCTTCTTAGCCCACAAAATGAAATGATGAGGATTTTAAAAGCTAGCAATTTCTCTGCTGCTTTAATTCCTTTTATTTGTTTGTTAATTCACTTATCAATAGCATCAGTTACGATTATGTACGATCATAAATAAGTTCGTTTTTGTCGATAAGGACTGGCAAATAAAAAGTCTGAAGATTAAACCGGCAAATCAAAAGTCTTAAGATTAAACCGACAAATAAAAAGTCTTAAGATTAAACCGGCAAATAAAAAGTCTGAAGATTAAACCAGCGAATAAAAAGTCTAAAGATTAAACCGGCAAATAAAAATTCTGAAGATTAAACCAGCGAATAAAAAGTCTGAAGATTAAACCGGCAAATAAAAAGTCTGAAGATTAAACCGGCAAATTAAAAGTCTGAAGATTAAACCGACAAATAAAAAGTCTTAAGATTAAACCGGCAAATAAAAAGTCTGAAGATTGAACCGGCAAATTAAAAGTCTGAAGATCAAACCAACAAATAAAAAGTCTTGAGTTGAACTGGCAAATAAAAAGTCATAAGATTAAACCGGCAAGTAAAAGTTCTGAAGATTAAACCGGCAAATAAAAAGTCAGGAGATTAAACCGGCAAATAAAAAGTCTGAAGATTAAACCGGTGAATAAAAAGTCAAGAGATTAAACCGGCAAATTAAAAGTCTGAAGATTAACCGGCGAATAAAAAGTCAGGAGATTAAACCGGCAAATAAAAAGTCTGAAGATTAAACTGACAAATAAAGGCTCAAGATTATACTGGCAAATGAAAAGTCTGACGTTTAGACTGGCAAATATAGTCACACATTTAAGACTTCCTATATAATCAAAGGAGTTTAAAATAATAACATTCTCTTGGAAAATTACCTTAAACAACCATAAGTTTGAGACAAGACGAACGGTTTTATCGGCAAAAGAAAGACTGGGGAAGAATGTCCAAATCCTTAATACATTACTCAGAATATATATAGGTTTCCAATATCTCCCCCTTTCTCTTCCCTTCTCTACCTTATTACACTTCTATTCCTCCCTCGCCCTTATCTTGGCAGCGGAAATGTGTCATCTTCCTATGTAATCGACAGTAACTCTATTTCAGAGCCTATAATAACGACTCTGTCTGCGCGACAATTTCCCTTTTATGAACGTTCGTGAAGATGCTATCTATCACCTGGATGTAGTCGAAGGAATGCCCTTTTCAACCGAGGAGGTCAACTTTCTATCAGAATGGCTGGTCATGCTTCGGGTGGGTCACTTAGAATTACCGTCAGTGTAAAAGTGAAGAGCAATTTTCTGGCTCGTAATCTGAAGAGGGTCTATTTTCGATGTCGTATTTTAGCGAACTTATTAAACAGTTGCACTTATTCGTTTGTTGTTATTTTACCTGGATCTATTTCCAGGTATTTTTTAAAAATAAAAATAATTATTCTCACGTAGGCATTCTATTCAACTGAAGTTGAGTTTTAGCCTAAGATTATTTGACCAAATTCATCAACAACAGCAGTAACTACAACAACAACAACAGACAACAACAACAACAACAACAACAACAACAAAAACAACAACAACAACAACAACGACAACAACAACAACATAATAATAATAACAATAATAATAATAATAATAATTGATAATGACTTCTCTGTATTGCTGTTGGCATTATCGTATCCCTTAAGTTTTAAGAATACGGGTACGCAAGAATATATATATATATTAGTATATATATATATTATTATTATATATATATATATATATTATATATATATATATATATAATATATAAAATTACGTGGAGTCACAGTATGTCCTCGAAAGGACATGGGGCTAAGTGGTCGTAAAACGAATAAAGAAAAACGGAGAATCTTGATACCATTTTTATATGTCATAACTTTACTTTAACTTTTATCTTAGAGAAACGATTATCGTTCATTAAACCACCTATTTACCTAAAATTACTGTTCTGGGGATCTTTGACTCGGAAATGTGGTTCATGAGTCAATCTTATCTTAGCCGTTTTTTTTAAGAAATCGCCCGTCCGCTAGGCTTTTTTTCTTTTACTTAGTGTTAAAGGCCACTTCTTTTTTCTAAAATTATAGGATATAGACCATTATGATATAACGCCATAATACCTTACGTTTTTTCCGCACGGCTGTGAAATGAACGTAAAAATATATTTTATAATATATATATATATATATATATATATATATATATATATATATATATATATTAATATATATATATATATATATATATATATATATATATATATATATATATTAAAAAATATATTTTTACGTTCATTCACAGCCGTGCGGAAAAAACGTAAGGCATTATGGCGTTTATATCATAATGGTCTAATATCCTATAATTTTAGAAAAAGAAGTGGCCTTTAACACTAAGTAAAAGAAAAAAAGCCTAGCGGACGGCGATTTCTTTAAAAAACGGGCTAAGATAAGATGACTCATGAACCACATTTCCGAGTCAAAGATCCCCAGGGAACAGTAATTTTAGGTAAAAAGGTGGTTTAATGAACGATAATCGTTTTCTCTAAGATAAAAGTTAAGTAAAGTTATGACATATAAAAATTGTATCAAGTATTCTCCGTTTTTCTTTATCGTTTTACGACCACTTAGCCCATGTCCTTCGAGACATACTGTGACTCCACGTAATTTTAAGCTTACATTTATTATATTTTTTTTGGTAAAGGTGAATGACTGATCGAGCTCTATCACAATAAACTAATTATTATTCCTAAACACTCGTGAAGTATTGCTGCTGGCTTTCTGTGACGCTAGATTAGCTTTTCTAAAGAACAAGAATATGAAATTAAATGTTGCTCCTGACATTCAGCTAACAGTATGATTTAATGAAAATAAAAGAAGGCAAAGGGTGACCAAAGGTTCAAATCTTTGTCATCTATGGTGATGAAATATCAAGAGAAGACGTATTCTCTCTGGTAATATATCGAGAAAAATATATAATTTTTTTTTAAGTAATATATCGATGGAAACATATGATTTTCTTAAATATATTCTTCGATGCAGGAATTGACTTTCACGCTGAATCAGGACCCGACGTCCTGAAAATCGTAAGACATTCTGTCATTTTAGTGGAAATAACCGAGAAAACATTTATTTCATAAATACACACTAGAAGAATTCGTCTCTTTCTTTTTTATTTCTTCAGCGTTCTAGGTGAAGGCGTTTATGAAATTCTAGAGGGCCATGTTGAAAGTTTCTTTCTCTCTTTCTTGTTTAACCTTCAAGATTACTTACACGATATTTCCTACCTTAGCTTTAGAATAAGGGGGGACATATTTCACAGCTTTTCATTGCAAATTTATCCTATCATATCTGAACTTTTTACCGATAGGCTTAATGCATAATGCAACCTCCTGTGCTGTTTCAGAAGGCTGGTTATAGTGAAAACAGAGTGGAAGAAACCATTTTTACAGATAACTTTATTTTTCCAGATTGTTATCATCGTTTCATAAGTTCCTAGAAAATTAGGACGTGTTTTGGATCCAAACTAAAACACGGATATAGTAAGAGTGTTTTGCAACCATGGAAGTCCAAACAGAAATTGAAGATTCGCTTTTTGTGCACATTGAAGGGTACTAATGCCCTGTGCCCCACGCAATATCGTGAGAATAGCATCACGACTCCCAACGATTCTTCAAACAATCGATAAAAATACGCATTTTTTTCCCTGCAGTCTTATAACATCGAATAAGAGAATTCCAGCTATAACTCCGTAAAAACCTTGTGTGTGTCCAGATTGGTATCAGCCCCGTGACGTCATCACTCGATAGTTCCAAATCCCGCCGACAGATCAGAGTCATTCTCTTATGTCAACATGATCTGTTGTTATTTGGGTCTGTTATTGACACGAGCGTGTGAACTCTTACTGAAGAATGACATACTATGGTGTTTTCTAATTTGGAATTGTTTCCCTTGTAATGGGTCTGACACTTTTGATTAGAACTGTGGGTGACGGAGCATCTTATCCCCTGGGCTTGTGGGAATGCAGTCTCCGATGCCTCACTTCAGTGGTTCAAAGGGACTAGCTGCCAAGAAGGTAGCTTATCAAGTGCCCTTTACTTTACTTTTGAGAAACAAAAAGAAAGGCGCAAGAGAGAGAGAGAGAGAGAGAGAGAGAGAGAGAGAGAGAGAGAGAGAGAGAGAGAGAGAGAGAGAGAGAGAGAGAATATTATAATAATAATAAAAAAATGCTATCGACATAGCATAATGAAGCTTATTAGATTAATTCTCCATATTTAGGTTTATGTTTTGTCTTATTTTTTTTAACTTGAAGAGAGACGTGTTCCGATACTCTTTATGATTTTGCTTATTTACGAAAAGCAAAAAATCATCTTTTCGCGTTTAAGAATTGATGATAAATATCCATTATCACTAGGATAGTGCTCTCATTTCAGCCTTCTGTACATTCCGTATTTTGTATTAACTGTAACTGTACCAGAAATACCCAACAGATGAAGCGAAGTCCGAGCAGTAGCAACAATAACCGAAAAAAACTGCAAAATAAAGACCAAGTCTAAACCAAGTTACAGTAGCAATCCAAAGAATAAGTAAATAAATAAATAAGAATGAAAAATAACAACGGCAGCAACGTTAATTGTACCAACTATAATTCTTGTACTTTTTGGAGTAAAATCTCAAATAATGTAGTGGTTCTAACTGTAGTAACAATGAAACAAACATCTATTACAATTAGCGCGTAATATTTAAAATGTTATTTGCTATAAATTTCCATTCATAAATTCTATTTTCATGCACGACCATTTTGCTTCCTTTCACAAGTGAAAAGGGTAAAAGTAACTGTATTTTTACTGGATGTTCTATTTGGTAAAAGTCGAAAGACAGTCTCTCTAATAAAATGTCTTCCAGGATGTTGGTTTTTTCATACACTCCTTGATTACCATGGCATCACATTCTAACTATACATGGCAGTGCAATACTCTTTAGTATCTATTGCATGAATATTCTTAAGATAATATTTGCATTCTCTTTACGTTCTAGAAAAAAAGTGAGTCAAGAATGTCATCATCCGTGTGAAACTTGGTGAAACTTGAAAAAGAACTTCATGACCGTGTTTTTTGCAAGATGCATCACAGCAAGTTGAAGAAATAATTTCGTCCACTTTCTTTACTTTCTATTCTGAGCAACTCTGCATTTGCTTGTATATCACTGAGTG
>NC_061110.1:108463788-108466288 GCF_015104395.2 Macrobrachium nipponense
TTCCAGTTTTTTTTTTATCAAGAAAGTATTAGCGGTTTTGCTACATTCTAGCTTTTGCTTTTCTCTTGTTTCTCGTTGTTCCTATTTTCCTGTCTTTCATATATATATATAATATATATATATATATATATATATATATATATATATATATATATATATATATATATTTATATATATAATGTGGGCGTGTGGAAAAACATGAAAACAGGAACAAGGAGAAGAGGGAAAAAACAAAAACTAGAATGCAGCAAAATTACTATTTTCTTAAAAAAAACCTCTTGACATTCTAAATAAATGTTGATAATCTACTTCCCCAGCCAATCCATGCCTTGTCGATATTTTTTGCTATATATATATATATATATTATATATCATATATATTATATATATATATATATATATATATATATATATATATGTGTGTGTGTGTGTGTGTGTGTGCGTGTGTGTTTGTTCGTCTGCGTGTGTTGACATTCGTCATATGTACAAGCATTAGCCTATGTATTTTGATTAAACTAAATAATATCATGTGAATACTTCATGCAAAACAAGGGAATGATGAAAAATAGATGATCTATTTCATACTCATATTCTTATCTGTTTTATACGCATTTTCAGATTAAACATTTGTTCTATTTTCAGATGAATATCTTTTTCTCGCCTGTATCTGCATACCAGCGTATATACCGCAAAATTAAGGCAACTTTAACATTCATTTGACCTGTTCCTCTCTAATATTCCAACTTTTTCTACTCTATTTTGAGCGAGATGTTCACGCCTATACTCTGTTTTTTTCCATCTGTCCATCCGCCTGTGGTGTTTTCGCATGGTAACACTGCGTCCCGGGCTTCAAATAGTTACGCTATGTGTAAGTTTTAGGTAAATAAAAGGATATCTGGGTGTACATTTGCAACTGAAAAGTTTTTTGATAATTTACTGTATGCGAATTACACCGTTAATATTCGAAATAGGATATTATTTAAAGCCCGGGACGCAGTGTTACCATGCGCAAACACCACAGGCGGATGGGCAGATGGAAAAAAACAGAGTAATGTTCCGGATCCAACAGCTTCGCCAAGAAAGAAAATAGATTTTTTCCTCTTCAGGCTCCTGTCTTAAAACGACTGCTTTTAAAAACTGCATCGAACAAAGTCTTCAACGTGAAAGTCACGGCCGTTTCTCAGTCAGAACTCAGCAACTTGGACATTTTCCACAGGTGGTCTCTCTCTCTCTCTCTCTCGTCTCCTCTCTTCTTCTTCTCTCTCTCTCTCTCTCTCTCTCTCAGAAATTCTGACTAAATTTTCGCGCTTCGCAATAAATATGCAAACATATAAAACTTTTTAATATGTAAAAATTACCGACAGATATACTAAAAAAGAAAATGCTTGAGAGTGAAGTACTTCTCTCTCTTTCTCTCTCATAAGTTCTTATATAAAATTTAGATCTTTAATTTTAAAACAATTCATAAAATTCTGACCAAATTTCGCTACAAAATAAGTACAAAAATACAGTGAACTTTTTAATCTGAGACAATTACCTTCAGACATGATAAAAAATGCAACAGCAGAGTAATTATCTTCTCTCTCTCCTTTCTTCACTGACCCAATTTACCCAAGGGTACGGGTAGATCGGAGAGCTGGAATGGTTCTGGACCCAATCATGACAAACGAGAAAAGAAATCGAGATCACCAGTGAAGCCGATGATTATCAATAGTTCGGTGAAGATTTATAAAAGAACGAAATGTCTTTTTTACTGTTTCTTAGTTTCAGTTCTTTTACAACTACTATTATTACTACTACTATTATTACTATCATACTATCCCTATTAATTCTGGTTATGTGAGAGGGAGGGACGTGTGACTTCTCCTAAGGATATTTTGTAAAAAAAGGGAAATAATACACATATATCTCAATAAATGAGATATATGCTATTCCGTGCATAATTTTAATCCCAAGCTGTCTTTTGGGTACGTTCGCTAGTGTGCACGAAGGTACGGAAATGAAAGTTCATAAACTGACTTTCGCACATTTTTTAACGCATCTGAATCTAATATATAGAGTAACATACATAATTTATGAAGAAACAAGAAAACAACACTTTCCTTAGGAGTTTCAAGGAACAAATGAATTGGCGCATTGTACAGCAGCTGTGGAGACAGAATTTTGGGGGTTTTATTATGCTCGGAATTAGGTTTATTGGAGCCTTAAAATAAGCATATTTATATCTCGTGTGGATCAGATAATTTGTAGTTATTTTGCTTTCACTGAAAATCTCTTGAGTTTTCACACTAACATTTAGAATAATTCTCTTGGATGTTTCATGATTTGGAAGAAATATTGCACCGATCTAATTTATGAGCAAGGTCAGAGAGAGAGAGAGAGAGAGAGAGAGAGAGAGAGAGAGAGAGAGAGAGAGAGAGAGAGAATATATATAAATAACTAGGATTTCCAAGAATGACATCTTTCTAAAACAAGTTCTTTTAGTTCAAAACTTGTTAGT
>NC_061110.1:108471288-108546288 GCF_015104395.2 Macrobrachium nipponense
TCAATCTCATGTTTCAACATAAAGTCTTAAGATATCAATTATTCTTTTTGTACTGAGTCTTCTTTTGACTATAACCTTTTAAGTCTCCATTTATAGACTGCTATTGAAAAACAGTACATCCTCACTGCATTTAATTCCTTAGTTGATTTTTTCACATGCTTATTGCGTTCGAATGTTACTAATTCCTGAACTTATTCTTTTACCCATATTATTTATTGGAGTGTTACTGCAAGCTGATGCAAAATTAGGTTGACAAATTCTGTGAGAAGATCACTGCCCCTAGGCATAAAACTATTCTTCTTGAAAAAAAAAAAGATTGAATTTAAGAGTAAGTAGGTTTATTAGAAGTAATAACTACAAAATACGTTGTGAAATGTAATATTTGCAAATACTGAAAGTATTTAACAAATGAAATTGTATATTTGTTCTCATTAATCTTATTTATTGTTTTCGTGTCTCAGTGATTTTTACCTTTTATCTACCATCTTTTTGTGACAGTGAATTTTTCATTTTCCCTTCTTTGTTAGTTTATGTGTTTAACCTATGAACCCAGAAAGTTGTTTTGTCCTGCCAACTGACAAAGACATAAAAATCTTCCTTCGAGTAGATCTTTGAATTTTTTTTGGGGGGTGTCCATATCTAAATAGTAAAGATCTGTTTCCAGTTCTAACAATCACATTATCTGGGGGCGTTTATTCTGTTCTGTATGATATCAGCTTCATTTTCTACTGTTCCTTCATTTGTATAGCTGTAACCTAAGATGAAAATTTCAGTATGTATCTTTTACAAGTTATACAAACCAAGAAAGTCTTCCTTGCCTTAGCATCAACTTAAATTGTATATTTTTCCTTCGGTGTAACGAGTTCTAGGGCTTCTGTCACATTTGTAATGCAACTATAGTTAACCTTTTAATACATTCTTTGTAAACGTACGGTATTTGACTTTTTAATACTTTCTAATACTATCATAGCATGTTCCTTCCGAACATTTACTTTCACAAGAATTCCAGTAATCTTACTTTTCCAGTCACTGGACATAACCGTTGACAGCAGATATGTTGTCACTGTGTTGATACAAAAGTGACAGATTAACAAATATTTCTTTTGTGACATTACGCCAGTTTATAGTGGTTGGCTCTCTGTATCGACTTTCTTAACAAAACGTTCCCTTAAGTTTCTGGTTTTGTATCACTGAGGACAAACACGCACACTCCAAATAGGTGTAAGGAAGCCCATTCAAAAATAGTTGTTCAAAATGATAAAACCGTCTATCAAATAATAAAATCATTTTATTACATACAAAATGTCATTACTTATGGTAGAACAAATGGAACACCAGTAAAAAGTACGTGCATATATTAACAAACAAGAAGTAGGCCACAGCAATGACTTCAAACTTGGAAGAACCATGAAACTAAGGAGATTAAATGAAACAAATTATATTTACTTCTGAGATACTTACAACCTTTAGACTGCTGAAATATAGTTATAGACACGCACACACAGACAGACACACACACACAAAGATAGGGATTGAGTAAAAGGCGAAGAAGGACAGGTAGAAAAACAGACTTATTAATTGTCTTATTAATAGATAAAACTAATCAAACTATTGTAACAAAAAATTACCCGGAATAAATAGTTAAAAAATAAATATTTCCGAAGATTCATGCTAACTATAAGCAATATTCCCAAGTAACTGCTGACGTCTGTAAAGTGAGAGAAATCCGTCGTTCAAGTTGAATGGGAATGAAAGCCTACGTGAGCAGATGAAGCTGTGGTAATCAAACGGTACTGTACAACGGAACGAGCACGGTCGCCTCTTAAAATATTCAAGTATCATTTTCTGTGGAATATAGTAGATTCACATCAACCGTGCACTTGGTGTCTAGGCCAGTCCCTTACGACGCTCCTGATTGGCTGTTGATAAACCAATCATAAGGCTGGAAACTCTCAGTCTCTCTCGAGAGTTCACATGGGTAGGATCTATGTTCCATCTCTCCTGATGGATACGTCTTTCAGGAGAGGTGGAACATATATCCTGCCTACGTGAACTCTCGAGAGAGACTGAGAGTGTCCAGCCCTGTGATTGGCTTATCAACAGCCAATCAGGAGCGTCGTAAGGGACTGGCCTAGACATCAAATGCACGGTTGATGTGAATCTACTATAGTAAAAACTAGTCCTATTTCTGTTCTTCAACTTTTATCAGTAAAAATCACTTCAATATGCAACTGAATCTAATCGGTAATTAATTAGCACCAGGAAGGTGGTGTATCACTCAACTGTCTTCGTCTTCATTTTTTTATTATCATATTTTTCTTGCTTTCCTACGACTGTTTTCTCCCGGCTAGAGATAAATAAGAAACCGGTTTGCCTCTTCAATTTTCTCTGCATTAGAGGAATTCCTACATATCACTTTCCCCTTCAACCATCATCAATCTTTTTATTGCGGACTTACTAGCTCTTGATTTCTTCCTAAAACAGGTCTTTTCTTTGTGCTCAGTCTTTCCTCTGGACCCATAATTCTCTTTATATTTCGATTATTGAACATTTGTGTATTTGTGTCTTGATCTTGAAGGCTGGAAAAACTTTTTGTGTCGGCATTGTTTCTCTGTTCGCTTACACGTTGAACATTAAAACGTTTTCCATCGACATAAGTTTCTCTGTTGGTGAATCTGGGCCGGCTTTGCGCAATGGACGTTCTGCCATGATCAAATGGCAGCGTATGTTCATATCTATCATTAACGCTGCCAAACTGCTCGTTTCCGAAAACCTGAATATCTGGATTCATATTCTCTAAGTGTCTTCCACAACCACTAAATGTGCCTCTGTGGCTGCTGGGAGGACACTCGTATCCATCTAAAACTAACTCATCACTGCCTTCAAACTTCCATTCAACATCATGACCATCGTGCAGCTCGTGTAGGGAGATGGGCGTAATGTGGTGTGTAGCCATGTTCTTTTCGTAAGGGTAGTGTGCGAGTGATAAATCATCAGCAGCAGAAAGGTATTTGGGGATATCCCTCTTGCTGAGAGATCCATTAGGGAGAATATCTGCGTCTATGCTGTAATCATTAAATGGCTCGATTCCGTGCCTCAAAGGGATCATTTCTTTGTTTCTGTTGTAGTCACTGGTAAATGTCTGGGACCCTAACGTCAGCGGGAGAATTTCCCTTTCACTGTCGTATGCTCTAGGTCTATGCGACGAAGAGAGGATTTCTGTGTCACTTTGGTGATCAGCACGAAATCTGTCTGATACATGAGGCAAAGGTGACGTTTCTGTTACTTTATTGTGGTAACTATTGAATGTCCTAGAAGGGTGCGTCACAGGAGGAATCTCTTTTTCTTTACCATAATCACTGTTGTATATCTTGGAACTATGTACTGAAGGAGAAATCTTCACTTCACTGTTGTGATAACCATTAGGTTCCTCATATTCATAATCGGAAAGGAGAATATCTGTTTCTCTGTTGCGATTGCTGTGAGTCATTCCAGCGGATTGTCCTGTTACACGTTCGTATTCTGCCGATTGTGGAAGAGTATGCGGTGATCCTTCACTGTTTCCTATCCTCGGAGCCCCTCTTATGACTGTGACACCCTCCTCATTGATATTAACAAGTTTATTTTGTCCGTTGATAGTCATAATGAAGGTCTGAGGTGCAGTTTTCGAACTTTTGTCGATATTTGTCACAGATCTGGAACGCGGGTCATAGAAATCTTCTCTAAAATCATGCTGGCTTTCAGAAGCTCTTCCAGGGTTAATGTATGCATCGTTCAGGAACTCATGATGTGGAACTGTTCTTACGGGACTACGATTATGATTATTACGGAAGTTTTTTAGTGGTTCAGCTAACAGCTCTGCATCTGTAGTAATCTGTCTATTAGAAGAATGTACAGCTTGTTCGGCCAAATTTTGTCCAGAAAGTTCAGAATGTTTATTATTTTCTAGGTAAAGCTTGTTAGGATGTACACCCCCCTGCTTACTGTCTACAGACCTTTTCAGAACAGACCTCCAGGGAAAACCTCCATTAGGATAAAAAAGTGATGAGTCTACATTTCTAGGTCCCTGATTGTAATTTCTGCCTATGAATTTCTCATATCCTAAAGTGCTGCTGAAAGGTCTGTCTTGAAGACCATTTGATTTACTGTTATCATTATCATAACCAGGGAGACCTTGCGCTGATCTCCTTACGTCTTCATTTAGAATTAAGGAATAGCCAGGTCTGTGCTCGGTATTTAGATGAGTCTTAACAGGTTCTTCCTGTAACATGACGCTGTTTGAAGTGGATATCAATCCTCCGACACCCGGGCGAATTTTTGGGCGATCCCCTTTCTTCTCTGTGTGGTGAGTGTCAACAATTCCCTTCTGAGCGTAATTGCTGGATGCTTTCAAATTTCGCATATTACTGGGAGGGACTGTGTCTGTCAAGAGCCTCGGATTCTCGGTCACCTTGTTGGCCTGTTTCTGGTCAAATGACGGATGAGAATGACCAGATCTGTAAGAGGCGCCATGTCCCAAAGCAACAGGGACATATGATGCCTCTGGGAACTCGTGAGCTTTCTCTTTCATGTTGTGAACTGATCTAGGAAGAGTCAGATGTGCGCTCTGAAATGCCGTACTTCGTACTGGATTGATATTTATACCTTCATGTACCTGATGGTCAAGTTTATCAGTCTGTAAATTGCTAGGATTGATAATGGTTGTAGGGTTATTGCTCTCGGAGCTTTTCACTTTATTCCTGGAAGCCATGGTTGCCATTACCATGGAATCTTTTGAGCATCAAATGTGGCGCTGAATTCGCTCCTGGTGAATGGTAACGATAGTTTTGTTCCCTTGTTTCCCATGGCCTGTTTCTTTCATTCAGGATATCGTGGTAGAAACTTTTATGATCAGGAGGCTCATAATTTTCTTCAGTAGCTATCCCTCTAAAACCTTCTTCTCTAGAAGGTTCATCAACACTGTAGGAAGCACTGACATCTAGCAACATAATTTCTGGCTGTGTCACTCCTTGATAGGTTTTTGCAAAACCTTTAGTAGTTATTCTTGCGTTCGGTCTTGCCCTGATTTGACCATAGACTGCGACGGGGAAGGATAAGGTCGCAAAAATACCAACACTAACGACCACAAACATGTTCTGAAAAATGAAGAGAAGAAAGGTAATTCTTTTAAAATAATAATATAATCATCGTAATAATTCTGACAATGTATACACACATCTAAAGTTTATCACACCTACTGAAAAAAAAATAATGACCAAGGAGTTTTCATATATGTCAGCTAGTAGCCTCATTACTTACAAGTAATTGTTACAGAACCTGATATAATTGTGCAATAGTACACAAATCCTAAAACTTTACTTACGATCGTATTGGCAAAATATATAACAATTATGTAATTTTTACTAACGCCACTGAAAACCCGTTGTATTATTTTATCAACAGAATTAAAATCACGACATCAATAAATATGAAAGCAAAAATATCTTAAATCTTCTTCAACAAAATCAAGTCATGCTTCAGAACTGTACTACACTAGAAAGTCTTCCTGAGAATGTCAGCAAGTGGAATTTTGTGGAACGCCAATCGTCATAGATTCAGTTATTTTAATTTAATTTTTTATGTACATCCTTTGCCTTCGCTATCTTTCTCTCCCTTTCTCTATAATAATACACACACATTATGTATATATATATATATATATATATATATATGTGTGTGTGTGTGTGTGTGTGTGTGTGTATATATGATATGTGTGTATATAACTGTACAATTCTATATAGTTAAGAATAATAGCTTTCAGAGAAATGAATTATTAAGGCTAAGGAAAAGAAATAACTATTTGGTGTCCCAAAAATACAGCGAATTTTCCCTAACATTTAATTGATTGAATGTTGGGTCATGGCTTCGTCGGTCCAGTTATTATTTAGCTGACTAATGCCTGTGTAAGCAGGTTTTATCTGGGGGCCATTTCGTGCTCCTTAATTAGGAATCAAATGGCCACTGGTTTAACTTGCATTTAATTCGATTCCCATCAGGTACTTTTAAAAACTTAGTTCTACTTTTATCTAATTTACTTACTAATTTAATTATTTTGCATAAGAGCACTGTCTTTTGCCAATCCTTCTACTTATGTAACAATCTTTTTTTCTCATTTCATAGGATTATGGGCACGTTATAAATAACGGTTGTATTATACTAGATTTTTCTAACTCGTCATGGTGTCCGCAATTAAAATGAAGAACTAAATCCACTTATATTTAGTGGTCCAAATTTAACAAAGGTTTAATGAGAACTTTAGAAGGTCTTCCTAGTTCTTATCATCTAAAGCTCTTGATGATTTTAGGTAACTAAATCAATTACCTATTTTACACTTATTATTATTAAGAAATTTTTATTACATTGATTTTACGTCCCCAGTGCTAAAGAATTAAGTGTCTTAAATACAGATCAGTTAGTGAACTTAAGTGACAACTGGACATAGCACCACCGTCCTTAAAATCTTCCACATGAATCAGATTTGGTTAGGCTTACAATTATATTATTTCAACAAATCTGTGTCATCACTAGCAGTTAGTTCAGCATTGTGATTTCATTGCAAAACGAACAAAGAATAATGATTATTGTCTGTCTATCACTTACAGGACATGAATATTATGTTCATGGTTTTGTGAAGAGCCATAAGTTTTCAATGTAAATAACATTCTTTTACGCTGACTTACGATTCACTGTTCAGCTCCTGACAAATAAAAAAAAACGACATTTCATCTACCGACTCTGTTTAAAACAACGTTATCCTATTTTCCAATTGAACTCCTGGTTGAATAAACACTACTTAAATCCTAATCATTTTTCATGTACGAGAAGAGAAAATTAAACTTACCATCTTTGTGTCACGGAGAAACCTAAAGAAGAGTAAGTAACTTGGACGTCGTATATATATATCTAGCCTGTGTACTAACAAACTCAATCGAGAAAGCTCCATAACCAATGGTCCGGTTAAAGTTCGTGGTCTGCAGGACGTCGCCAGAAAGACTATCGTACTGATAACCGAATAATTCTCCTACAAATTCCCCGTGTCGTGCTATGAGATTCACGCTCGGAATCACACCCTGAGTCAAATCCTTTGGATTATCAACATTCATCGCCAGCTCAAAAAAGTTGGCTGGGAGGAACCGACGAATCTGTGCACGACGGAGCAAAGTTTGTGATACTCGCCTGATTATAACTAAGCTGCCTTTCAGTATTTACGGGGAAAGATAGAAAACAGGAACGGGGAAAAAGATAGACTCATGAGACAAAACACACAATCAACCGTTTATATCAATGCGGAGATAACGGCAGAGAAGAGTGAAAAAGAGAAATTTTCGTGTGAAAGTTTAATGACAATGGAGGCTAAATTTGAAAACCCTTTGGTACAATGGAAATAAGTCTTAAAACACGGTGTAATAATGGAAAAGCAGTTGAAAGTACTGTATCTCATTCGTACTTATGGAAGAAATAGCATCAGAGGGAGCTAAGCCTCAGAATTAGAGTGGAATATCGCAAACCATGCAGACGAAATACATTAGGTGACCAGCCGAGTCGCAAAAAAGACCACCTGGCTCTAGCTTCATTTCATGACTCTGCCTACTTCATGGTTCATAATATTGCGTTCAGTATTACACATTAATTATTACATTTTGGAACGGAAATGATACGATAACCCTTTGAACAAGACTAATGGGCCAGCAGGCACATTGCAATATTGGCCTCGCCTCAGAACAAATAGGGGTAGGGAAAAGTGGCCATGAAATGTGACAGTCAGGCCAGTTTTCGCAACTGTTTCTAATGGGCGAAGGCAAAAATGAAAAAAGAAAGAAAGTAAGACATTACTGACATAACAGAGATTTTCAAGCATTTATAAGTATTTAAAACTTCATCCGGAGAATGCAATCAAGGAGTAATGCTTTCACATTCGTCTAAAGTAGATGGTCAAGTTTTTTTCGTTTCTGGCAGCTTTACTTTGACTGACAAGAATACGACTATGCTTAATTACGCTAATAAACGTGCATAAACTTACAACTCACATAAATATAAATACACACATATATATCTAATAAAAGGAGCCCATAAAAACACCAAAATATAGAGAGAAAAGTACTTTTCTCTCTATATTTTGGTGTTTTTATGGGCTCCTTTTATTAGATGGAATTCTGTTTGTAGAAAGCAGAACATTTTTACGCCGAGTCATATATATATATATATATATATATATAGTTATATAGGTATAGATATATAATTATATATATGTATATATATATATATATATATATATATATATATATATATATATATATATATATATGTATGTATTTGTGTACATGTACGTGGTTTGTAATTAAATGAATGTTTATTGGTGTAATTATGTATTTGTATACTGGGGTACATGAATCTTTTCTTCTATCAGTCAGAATAAAATTGTCAGCAAAGGAAAAGGAAAACTTGACTATCTGCTTTCGACGGATGTGGAGGCCCTGCTCTATTGATGTCATACTTCGTATGATGTATTAAATATTTAGAAATAGCTGGAAATCTCTGTCCTGTCAGTGATGTCTATTGGGATCTGATATACAAGTCCTTTGGTATTGTTAAAAATTTCGTAATATGGTTCCTTAATTACTTTATTCATCTTAAATCTTAATTATCATTGTTTTTAGGCAGGCAGGAATATTTTTTAAAGTTATAAAAATTGTGTGTAACAAATAAGTTTTTTGTTTTTGTTTTATCTTTCTTTCACTTTTTCTCGCATCATGTTGTCCTTTGAAAATAAATATATATACATGTATAATATATATACACACACACACACACACACACACACACACACACACACATATATATATATATATATATATATATATATATATATATATATATGTGTGTGTGTGTGTGTGTGTGTGTGTGTGTGTATGTGTGTGAGTGTATAATGAGGAATAGAAGAGGATCTGATTTCTTCGAAGTATCGAAGTACACAATATTTGATGTATGAATAACAGTAATGATTATGAGAATGGATGATGATGATAGAAGTGATAAGGTCATTGTCATTATAATTTTCATTGAGCAGGTTGATCAAAGGAAATAAAAATAAAGAGCAAGTGATTTTCAGAAAAAAAAATGATCAGAAACGTTAAAAGAGAATTAGTACCTGACAGTGAAGACCTACATTCTATGTTATAATTTTTATCTAAAAAGCTTGAAACAAACGATGTAGCTCCACGTTCACACGGAAGAGTACTGGCGAGTAAAAAGTAGTCCAGATAGTTACTGCCAACTCGAGTTGTAGGTATAGACGACCGTGTCGTGCAATATTCTTATGAAAGCGATTGCATCCGTCACACTGAGACTATGAATCTATAAGCTGGTTTAACAATCGTTAGTAATAGTCCATATATATACAGTATATGTATATATATATATATATATATATATATATATATATATACATATATATATTGTTTCTCCATGTATATTATTATATATATATATAATATAAGATATATAATATAATATATATATATATATATATATATATATGTTTATTAATAATGTTATATATAGAGTGTTTACAACGATTGTTAAACCAGCTTATAGATTCATATTCTCAATGTGTCTGATGCAATCAATTTCATGAGAATTTTGCACGACACGGTCGCCGATGCAATTCGCTTTGGTAGTAACTAACTTGACTACTTTTTACTCGCCAATCCTCTTTCTTGTGAATGTACTAGAGTTGCTTTGTTGGGTTCAAGCATTTTATATAAGAATGATAACTAAGAATGTTCGCCTTCACTGTTTGATGGAAATTCTTTTTCATTGTTTCTGATATGGCGGTCTCTTTATCTTCTGAAAATCACATGTCCTCTATCTATAATTCTTGTGATGAACCTATTCAGTGACAGTTATAATGGCAATGGTGACAGTATCACTTCCACCATCATCCATTATCATTATTAACATTACTATTTTTTAAGCATCCAATATCGTCTGCATGGTCGGAATCCAAACTTCACTTCCATTCCGCAAACCTTGACCAGGTATGTTTACGGTGGTAAAAATGAATGACCTTTAGGTCCGCCCCCCCTCCCTCACCATTTTTTATGCTATGATGTTTGCTTCTCCTAGCACTAGACGATGCCAAAAAGCCATTTTTTATCGGGCGTCTTGTATGGTAAGTGAGAGGGAACACTTTCTCTCTCTTTATTTTTTTATGTCACCGCACTGCATCCAAGAGGGATTGAAGGGGTGGGGTTAGTCGGATAAGGGGACTAACGATAAGTAATAGGGAACAACTGATAGGGGGTTAGTGTATAGGGGAGGTAAGTACTTATAAGTTGCCAAGAAAGGTTAGACATTACGTCCATAAGAATCTACGCACGAATATGGAACTACATTGAATTATGTATAAGTTTAACTCCAGTGGCTTTTATGGCAAGGGTGGCGTGGCATGCAAGAGAAGGGAGTGATTACGAACATGTTTTGGTTAACGCAAACTTTGAAAGTTTATTTAGTTCCGAAACGTCAGTTTAGATAAAGTGCTCACTGAATTAATCATTGTCAACATGTCTTTGAAATAATGAATGATATCCAAGATAAAAAAGTATACAATACTCTAATAACACTTCATATTTGACGACCTAACACAAAACCGTAGAAAAATACGTAATTATTGCAATTTTCTTATTACCGAATATACTATCGCCTATGTTATTTTGTTTATATGCCAAGAAGAAAAGCTCTTTTGTCTAGTGTCATTCTCCACTAGGTTCTGAAGTCTAGTGTAAGATTGACATAAAATAAAGATATAAAATACTGACTTCATTTCTGTTAATAGTTAAAAGGGAATCGACTATTAAAAGAAATTTGAGTTACCTAAAACTAATTTATTTCTTCAGTGAGATTTGCATAAAATTAAAACATAGAACATTGTCTTTATTTCTGTTAATACTTATAAGGAAATCGACTATTAGAAGATTTTTTAGTTGACTTAAACCATACAAGAACAAGAATATAAAGACCAATATGAATTACATTCCAGTACATCTACAGCCAATAAATCATAGCACTCTACAACAATTCAGCCACCATTAAAACTTCGTCAGACTCTGCGTTAAGCCATCTCTATCAAGCAAACCGAAGAAGCAGCTCTGAAAATTGACTTCTGATTTCACGTTGTCACGAAGAGAGACCAAATAATCATGCTTTCTTATCATTCACATCCTCAGGCAGCACGTGATATGAAGCCTTTCTTTGAAGTTCATTGGACAAAAATAATTACGCGTTTAAATTGCTTTGATACCGTGAGAACGTGAGCCATTAGTTTACGAGAGTTGATTAAGAAAAAAGAACTAAGTTGTGTATATACCTACATACACACTACTCATATGAGTCTGTCTGTCTTTCTCTAGTTATCTCTGCGTGAGAAAACCACTTATATATGCGACAGAATCAGTGGTAAATAGAAGAATCATATATTTTGAATGCACAAATTATATACATATATATAGATATATATACATACATATACATATATATATATATATATATATATATATATATTATATATATATATATATATATAAACAAACATAAAAAGAAACAATCATGACATTAATTAATGTCACGATTCTGTTAAACTGCAGCTAATGTGATAGAAAGACTGCTGAGCCGATTTACAAAAATAACAACGACAATAATAATATTAATCTTATATATTATCTTTTCTATTTTTCTTATTACCCGCGTTTCTGGCTTAGTGATACTTCTTAATAAATGGCCAGTATTCATATTGGGAATAATGCTGAAAGTGGTATGTTATTTAGAACAGGATTTATTCGTAAAAAACTGGTATTATCAGTAATCAGGTATTATCAGAATACTGGTGTATGGAAAGGCCACTTTCCATACACCAGTATTCTGATAATACCAGTATACTGACATACCAGTTTTTGACTAATAAATCCTGTTCTATATAAAATACCACTTTCAGCATTATTCTAAAAATGAATATTGGCCAATTATTAAGAAGTATTGCTGAACCAGTAAAGTGAGTAACAAAAAAATAGAAAAGACAATATATAAGATTAATTCGCTGAATTCTGGCATTTTATTCAACACAATAATAATAATAATAATAATAATAATAATAATAATAATAATAATAATAATAATAATAATAATAATAATAATAATAATGTTTTCCTTTCATTATTATCAATTATATACTCCCTTCACAACAGAGTAATTTGTATAAGCACCAGGTAAGTCATATGCACAATTCCGTAGATACTGTAGCTTTGGGGATTGACAACTGCCATAGGATAACTGAATAATTTTCCAGAATCATTCACATTTGATGGAAACGTTAAACGTATACACACACATACATTACATATCCATATATATATATATAATATATATATATATATATATATATATATATATATATATATATACATACAATACACACACATATGTGTAATATTTTTATTTTATTATAATTATTTTAATAGGATATATATATATATATATATATATATATATAAAATATATATATAAAATATATATATATATATATATATATATATATATATCTATATATATAAATGTTATATTAATTATATATATATAATAATATATTATATATTATATATATATATATATCTAATAAAAGGAGGAGCCCATAAAACACCAAAATTGTTTAGAGAGAAAGTACTATATTTCAGAGACTGCTGTCTCTCTCTACATTTTGGTGTTTTTATGGGCTCCTTTTATTAGATGGAATTCTGTTGTTACAGAACATTTTTATCAGTCATATATATATATATATATATATATATATATATATATATATATATATATATATATACATATATATATATACTATATATATATATATATATAATTAATAGAAGTCGAAGAGTTTTATCACCAAGAAAAGGGAAAAGATTTTTGATACTTATATTTGCTGAATTATTACTCAGAAATCCAGATGTTCTTAGTCAAGTTCTGGTTTGAAGGTCTAGTATTCCTTTTTTGGAAATGTTCTGTTCGATGATAACATATCTGAGGAACATAGCATGTTAAACATGTGCTCGTGTAATATGTACCTGAGTGAATATCCGTTAGACATATAACCAAGAATTGGTTATCAAATCTTATAGCTTCCTCTTTCTTTTGACTTATTTGGAAGAACTAGCTCTGTCCAAAAGCCCAGTTTCCTAATAAATAAATAAATAAAAAAATAAATTAATTAATAAATAAACAAATAAATAAATGCATAAAACCTTTTAACACTAATAATTTTCTTAAGGACTTCCCGTACCTGCTACCCATTTCGTTGCAAAATTTTGCCAAAGACCCTAAATACCCCTTTGCCCCCAGCTACCTCTAAGTCGTTTATTATAGTCTGTTATTTAAAATACGTGTCTGTATATTTACAAAAGTAACTAGTCCCTTGAATGAATGAATGAGAACAGATTCAGGGGAAGATTCTGTCTTATGCTGATTTAGTTTAGACAGGGTTATCAAATCATATACATGCTGTGTACAGTACTATTTATTGGGTATGTATGAATATACGACTTGAGCTACTCAATAAAAAAAAATTAACAACAAAATGTTTCAGGGAAATAGAAATGTTACTAAGATGATGTAAAGATTATAGATTATGAAACGAGAAAATAATAACACTGAGAATTATTATTATTATTATATATTATTTTGGTCTGATTAACTATTAAGGGATAGCATGTCTTGAGGCAAATATCGCAAAAACAAACGATGCTAGGCAAACGATATGCAGAGAAAATGCAAAGCAGCACAGAAGCAGAATAAAAAGCAACCATAATTATACCAAATTGCCGAAGTTGAAGAATTTGCAAACACCGACGACCCTTTTGCCACCACTTTCAAATCCTCGGGCTGGCAGTTGGGTTGGCCAGGAAGAAAAAAGAAATGGATATGGGTTAATTTTCCCGGTACATCACATACATGTGGGTATGTGGGCACAGAGAGAGAGAGAGAGAGAGAGAGAGAGAGAGAGAGAGAGAGAGAGAGAGAGAGAGAGAGAGAGAGAGAGAATGGGCAGCTGCTAGAGGACGGACGATCAGGAAGATCACGTCAGCATCCCATAGAGATATCCAGACTTACATTAATGTAATTTTATTTATTGTCTGAGGTGTTTTATTTAAGAAAAAGACACCTCTTTATAGAAAACGGAACGGGAGGAGACGAGCGCATTAAAGAAAACGTAATTGGAACTTCAATGAACTGGTAACTCCTTCACTCTCACTTTCCGCTTTACTTTCCCTCTGGCGAATAATGGTTGACGCACGCTGAGAGAGAGAGAGAGAGAGAGAGAGAGAGAGAGAGAGAGAGAGAGAGAGAGAGAGAGAGAGAGAGGGCGCATTGTTACCTGGACTTACGCATGTGGGTGCCAGGGTCGTATGGTACTCTTGCGTTTGGATTTATATACTTACGTAACAGCTGTGTAAGGATTTTTGCTTTACTTTTAGAATGTAACTCATATGACCAAACATACCCACATTCACTCGCATGTGTGAATACACTTACATTTATATCGACACATTCATATTCGTATAGTTATGCATATATTCTCACCCAGAAACCTACAATATTCACAGACAGTTATATATATATATATATATATATATATATATATATATATATATATATATATGACTCATTAATTAAAAAAAATAATTGAAATGACGCTGCCGAAATGAAATCTTTCAATTATCCGAAAGAGAACCTCTTGGTTCCTTCATTCTCTTCCTTGTGTCGTAAGTTTATAGATCTACACTCGCAGTATATTATTATTATTATTATTATTATTATTATTATTATTATTATTATATTATTATTATTATTATTATCGCCTGGTACTCTTAGGATTACTCATCATCTAATCTCTCATTCACCTACATCTTTCTTCTTTGGTTATTCTTACAAACTAAAAAGAACCACGAAGTTATACAAAGCATTCCCTAATTTCCCTGACCGTATCGTTGCCTTTTGTTAAAGCGTATTGGGTTTCTCGTTCAAGTTGTGTAATTGTATAGGAAAGTTTTTTATATAGAGCCTGGTTGATTATAGAGTTGAGGACAAAGACCAAGTACTGGGACCTACGAGGCCATTCAGCGCTGGAAAGGAAATGGAGAGTAGATAGGGTTGAAAGGTTTAACAGAAGGAAAACACTGCAGTTGCGCCATGAATTAGATAGGAGAGGGATGATAAAAAGATGAAAGAAAGAAAATATGAATGTAAGTACAGTAAAAGGAATGAGATGGGTTGCAACTATGGACGAAGGGACGCTGCAAAGAACCTTTAGTAACGCATACAATGCACCACGTGAGGTGAACTGAAGGCACTATCTCACCAAGGGGATAGAAATTGGTGTAGTCGGTTTGCAGCTTAATCATCCCAATTTCACCTAATTAGAGGTAAGTACTGAAGGGAAAGGTTTCTGAAGGGAAAGGATATGATCTTCCGTTTAGTTTGGTGGCATTGATGAACTGCTCAAATGAGAGAAATCTGAAAGCAAGTACAAAAATATAAGAAGAAAAGCTCTCTTTTGTATAGAGTCATTCTCCACCAGGATCCGAAGTCTAGTGTGATACAGAAATGATAAAATAAAAAGCAAATTGTCTTTCAGCAGAGGAGCTCCAGTTCTCTTTAGCATTCAAAGAAGGTTCTGAAATAACATTTTCAAAGAATGAAGCCACGTAAACTGTTGCGTAGCTCAGTACCAGCGTTGCCGGAAAGAGCGCCCACAGAATAAGAAGAGAGAAGTTCAGTCCTGTGCTATGGGACAAGGACTTTTGTGAATTTTTTTTTTAAACTGCTTGCATAAGGTTTTAAACTGCTGATTGACATGGCTCAATAGAGCTTAAGGATAATGTCTAAAGATTTACTATTAGATAAAACCGTTAAGCACAACTAAGAGGATATGCTATTTACTAATAGATTCCTAGAACATTATATGAAACACAACATGCATCGTGAGACTAGGGGAACGATCTGGAATACTGCTTAGTGTCATGGTCTGACAGTTCTCCAGAGTATTACCTTATTCAGCAATTGCAGAATGGACTCGAAACGCCATTGTAATAAAAATGAAGAAAGTCAGACTGGAAGATATTAAATTGATATGCCTGTAGGTCTTAATCCACTTTTCAGTGAGCGGTTCACAGCTAATCAGTGATCCTTCAAGGAGAGTCAGTGCGCAATCATGAAGCTTGTCATTTACTACGCAAACATATGTTGATTAGATACCATCTTCAACTTCAATGTTATATCAAGCTAGAAATGAAAACGTTTAAACTCAGGGTGGGGTGGGTGGGGGGGGGGAATTGGTGTGAAGCAAAGCCTGAAAGGACGTGGTTTCAGGACGGTGGGTACAAATTCTTTAATCATTTTGATCGTTCAGGTCCTAAAATAGCTGAGAACGCAACCGTGCGGTTTTTCCCTTAATGACAAAACAACTTACACGAGAGGTACAAAGAAAATATATAATTACCCAGTTTTTCAAATTATTTTCCAAAATGACACATCCAACATAGTTAATGAACTTGTCTGAGTCTTAGGCTGTCGTTAAAGGTCAGCCTTTGTTACTCTGTAATTGCCCCGCAGTTTTTCTAAGGAGTCATGAAATATGGCCGGGAAAGGTTGCTCAGAAGTCAAAAAGAATGTGGGGTAAATGTAAAAGTAAAATTTTCAGACGTCATGGAGTAAGGTGAAATGTAAATTGATCTCTTTTTGAGAGTGATTATGAGGACAACTGTAAAAAAAAAATTATTGATGAAATTTCCTGAAGGGAGGAGAATATGTAAAAACACATGAAATCAAAAAATTGTACACTGCACTAGAAAAATGTTGTTTACATATAATGAAAAAAAGCAAACTAATGAAAATTAATATTTCTGTTGCAATTAGTAGAAACTACAGTGTTACTTCTTCATTGGCACTATCCTCTTAGCACGTCAATGTCGACAGATTAAATACTATGGCTTTGGGGGATTTTGAATGAAAATTCTTTCTTTTCCAAGACAAGCTCTTAATGACAACTTCTATCATAGCTTGTAGATTATTTACTTCGCTTTTCTAAACCTCTTCAGATTTTAAGAAACGGTACTATTTTTATGAGACATCTATTTTTTCAGTTTTCCTAATGCTAAGTTTTGAAACCACTAGAGGACAAATAACACTAAATATTGTGATGTCTTTCATCCCGGGCTTAGCAGTCTTTAAGATTGAAATTTTAAGACACATTATTAATTTCGTGCTGTGTTTTCTTCCTTTGCAACTCATGTGTTCCTCAATATCTCAGGAAATAAAGATTTCCATAAGACCTTTCTAAACAGGTCTGGACACTCGCAGGTAGCTTAAAGTTTAACTTATTAAACTTCGAGAAGAATTACAATGCCTTCTCCTTGCAGACTTCCGTCTACTTTACTTTGTTGTCCTGGTCTGCTGCTGCAACCTTTCCGAAACTGGTTCCTGGGCGACAAAAGGTCAGGTTCAGTCAACCAGGATCACGCACAATCATTTTACGGCTTATAAGGGCGTCAGGGAGTTGGTGGCGTTCTCTTCAGCATACTTCATTTCGTTCCCGAGAACTTTCCCGGCGGGTTTTTGCTCTGATTTGGGATGACTGGCATCGATGGGAGAAACATCTTACTCTTCCTGACATCATTCTTAATAAACATTAATTTCTTTTATGTTATCTTAGTTTTGTATTATTTCTCAGTACAGTATCAATAATTTCCTGAAAAAAGAATGATTGCATCCACTTTCAACGTCCGGTTTTCATGCTTCCTAAAACCAGAATCGAATCTAGAGCCCGTTTTCTTTTTAAACAGTCACCGAAAGCTGGAGAGAAAGCCGTTTTCTGTGATAAACGAAATTCATGAGTCATTATCAACGGCACGTGTCTCGAAAAAAATAAAAGAGCTCTGAATAAAAATAAAATAACGAAAAAAATTTGGTCACGTAGCTCATAAGGTCCTTGTGGACTTTGGACACTGAGGCAAGGAATGACGCGCGTGATTGAAAAATGAAATGAAGTGCACGAGCGCACACGGGTGCTTTCATATATATATATATATATATATATATATATATATAATATATATATATATATATATATATATATATATGTATGTATGTATATATAAATATACACTATAGTTACCAAACCATCCCTTGTATCAGTAACAATTGTACTTAAATAGCATTCTTCAATATTCAACTTCACATCAACGCAATTTAGTGAAATATTAGTTGCGAATTCAATTTTTTGATACGAGAGTAGCATTGTCATAACTAAAAGGAGGACAGTCAATAGGAGTTCGACTTCCAATAGGAGTCCGACAGACAACAGGGATCCGACCGTCAACAAGAGCCTGAAGCTTAATAGGAGACCAATTCTTAATAAGAGTTTGGTGGACTCTGTGGTAGGGGTGTAAGAATACTACCACCGTAGGTCTTACGCGTCGTAAAAGGCGACTAAAAGGACAGCTGCTGCCTTGCAGTCTTACTCTATTAGTAAAAGGCTAGGCCCACTGCCAATAACTGTGGAAACTGCTACCTTGCAGTTTTACTTTTTAGTAAAAGGCTAGGCCCACCGCCAATAACTGTGGAAACTGCTGCCTTGCAGTTTGACTTTTTAGTAAATGGCTAGGCCCACCGCCAATAATTGTGGTTGATGACAGCAAGGGCATGCGGTCGTAAAAACCCTTTTGCCAAACTATAAACCAGCCTGATGTAGTAAGGAATGTCGCATCAGGCAACGGACCCCTTAATGTAGGGATAACGGTGGGAAAGAAAAGTAGTTAATAAGAGTTTGGTAGTCAACAGAAGTTCGACAGTCGGTAGGAGTCTGGCATAGCAGAACCTTAGATTTCTAAAGCGCTCAGTAGCTTTCCTTCTCCTTCCACTGTTTGACTCGAGGCGAGATTTATGAAGTCACTTCCTCGCTTTCGTGACTCCAAATACTCACATTCGTTTCTTTCCCAGGAGGTGGCCAGAAGGAGGATGCTCAAGTGTGCGCGGGATGGAAACCTTGACAAATCACATAGGAGGCCAGAGGAGACAGAACACAGTGTAACCCTCATTGTAGCACATGCTACTTGCCTCAACCATTTCGACAAGACCCAGGTGCATGGGCAGGTCATAACCTGTCATCAACAGTACTACCCAGGCAACGTTTTGATAAGGTCATTATCAGTATGGTGACGCATTAGACTGCCCTATACACGGTAATGATAAGACCTTGCAAGTATGACAACAGGCAGTTGAGTCCTAACACTAAGAAGAGAAAGAGAGAGAAAAAGCAGCCACTCTGGTCACATCTCCGCTGACCTCTCTGGCTCTTGCTGATCACCTCGAGCTGGTCACACCTATTGCTGTGGTGATACCCGGCAATCCAGCTGGATGAAGTTTGACATGTGACTTATCATTGAATGATAAAATTATGATGATTTCCTATTCAGGAGACAGGAAGAGGGTGAAGAAATGCCCTGAATTTAAGACTAAATGTCATCATTACAGTTCAGCGACTGCGGTATGTTTTGTAGATCTTGTTCAAAAGATGAAATCGCAGAGTATCAGGCTGTCAAAATGGTGTCGTAACTAGCAACCATGCTAGATAATGTCATTCCCCGAAATACCATATATATATATATATATATATATATATATATATATATATATATATATATATATATATTATATATATATATATATATGTATATATATATATATATATATATATATATATATATATATATATATATATATATATATATATATGTATATATATATACATATATATATATATTATATATATATATATATATATATATATATATATATATATATATATATTAACTTCTTACCTATGAGACATAATTCCCCATGGTGATCGTAAGTATCTGAAAAATAAAAATAAAAGGTTTGACAAGAAAATTTACGCAAATAAACGAAGATCGGCAACATTGCGCCCATGTTTAGATTTTTTTATTACATCTAAAATAGTTTCAATTTCCCTACAAAAATGCAAATTACTGTATAGAAAATCTAAAAACATTACCCCTGGTACGAATATTTTTCAATAATCGGCCAGTAACCGATCATATTCAACATAATACCTGTTCCCAAGGACGAGAGAGAGAGAGAGAGAGAGAGAGAGAGAGAGAGAGAGAGAGAGAGAGAGAGAGCGAGAGAGAGAGAAGAGAGAGATAATCTGATGGCTATGTACTACAAGAGAAACAAAAAATAGATAACCTGATGGCTATAATTGCTACAGCAAAGAACGCAGAGAGAGAGAGAGAGAGAGAGAGAGAGAGAGAGAGAGAGAGAGAGAGAGAGTAGAGAAAGAGAGAGAGAGAGAGAGAGAGAGAGGAGAGAGAGAGAGAGAGAGATAACCTGATGGCTATGTACTACAAGAGAAACAAAAAATAGAAACCTGATGGCTATTACTACTACAGCAAAGAACGCAGAGAGAGAGAGAGAGAGAGAGAGAGAGAGAGAGAGAGAGAGAGAGAGAGAGTCTTCCTCTAATTTCTGAAGCGATTGTTGTGGTAATGTCTATTGAAAATGAACGAATTAAGAGGCAATCCTCTGTGCCTCTCGTTAAAATTACCACGAAGGTCAGTTCCTGAATTCTGTCAATCCTCTGAGGTCCGCATCAAATAATGGAGATTACTCTTATAAGCGCTAATGCGCTTAACTATCTTTTAACATGTCTAGGAATTCACTGATTTACATATCTGTAAATTACTATTCTTAAAATACATCAAATGCATAAAAAAAAGCTCAGGTTAAGGTCTCGGACAGACCGAGCAGATTTACAGAAGCCTGAAATAAAAAAAAATCTCTCGCTTCTCATCAAGATACTGACAATTATATATTTCATATTTTGGCTTATTCTATGTCAAGGAAAACTACCCAAATGTGGATGAGTGATTAAACCTTCTCTGTTGAATCCTGCAGCAGGGTATACCATCTTTAACCGTAAAAATTCAGTAGAGGGAGATTTATTTGCTCCCAGAAGAACTAAGACTGCCAAAAGTCGTCAGGATTTCGAAATGAATTTGTAAATATAAATTATGGTAATTTGGAACCAAATGAAAGAAATACCTCTGCCCTAACTTAAGTAAACTAAGGCAAAAATTCCCATACTTGGGTCATGTACATATTCACTCCTGTCACACTTGGTAATAATGAAATCAGATTTTTATTATAATAAAATTTTGTACTTTGAACGGCAATAGAAATATGTTGTAAGTCTAGATTAGGTGTGGTCATATAGATCTCACGCATATGATTAAAACTGTTATGCACAGGAAACAGCAAACAGTATTAAATAATAGCATTCTGGCGCCAATGAATTTCGTATTAGTGCTATGTAGTACCAAGAAACACTTCCTCAAAAAATATTTAGCCATGAGTACACAATTACTTATACAGTATACTGTGAATAAAAGCATTACTTCCTAATTTCTGTTAAGGACGATCTTCAGGGCCGAGCAAAACCACTTCACAGGGCCTGTGAATCTTAAGTCTGCAGTGCGCGTTTATCTTCTTGATTCTTGTCTTTTAAAGTTACTCTCTTAATTTGCTTTTCGTTTCAGGAACATTCAAAGATTTCCGTCTGGCACAAACAGCAGTAGTAGAGAAGATCCAGTTGTTTATGTTTCTATGCAGAAGTTCTTCTAGTGTTTCTATGGCTGTATTGAAGATAGGTTTGACAACCGATTCAAGACAAGACTTGATTAAATGAACAGCTATTCGCTGTATGTGGGTAACTGTGTATTCATGAGTAAATATTTGGTGAGAATTGGTGCTGCGTTTTCCTTCAAGCATTCATATATACAGTACCGAATAAAATTCATCGCTGCCACAATGCTAAATGTAATATTGCTGGTAATATTTCATACATATACAGATTCGAATCACATGCGTTAGAACTATTAGTCAACAACTAATCTGCGATGACAACAAAATGTTATTAAGGTCTTCTGGCACAAAATTTCATTATGTTGAAAGTCTGATTTCATATATGACATACTGATCAAAGTGTAAATAGATCTTGCATTCTAAAACCCGAAAAAAACTATATAGTGGCGGAGGCACTGATTACATTTTGAAATTATATAGATATTTCTAAAACTTTTGCATCCTTTCATTTTCATTTTGTTTATTGACACGACTGTGGTGGCTACCTGTCCACTTTCCCCCCCTCCGCCTCTCAACCCCCAACTCTCTAATTGGGACTTAATTCTCTGGTGACGGGCGGGGCAGTTTTTGTCCGTTCCACTTTTTCTCCGGTCGTAATATTACTAATGAAATTGCATGCACGCAACTTTTTGCTTATACATAGACGTTTTGTAGTTTCTGCTTGCCATGACAAATCACTTTGGCTTGTGCTCCCACGCGGGTGCGCACTGCAACGAACAGACGACCACACACAAAAAAATAGGGGAAGAAACAGCAGCGATACCAACTTGAAAAAGTGAAATTTACGCAATCGTTCTGTTAGGGAATTTCCTCATGCACAAGTGTAACTGCAGACTTCATGCTTCGACACCTTATGTGTACCATAACTGGGAAAAGTTAAGACTCACTAAGGGCAGAGATTATTCGTTTGGGCTCGGTGTCTCAAACCAGTTTTGTTACTTGGGAGAGAAACCAGTTCGTTGCGTCATAACTTTCGAGTCATTCCCGCGAAGGCAGCTTCTGGTGGCGTGCACAGTTAGTGCGCCCTCCGCTTGGGCTAAGCTTCGCGAGGTGATTGCACGGAGAGGAACGCCTCCTTCGTTAGTAAAACTGGAAGAATCGCTTTCTTTTATGTGTACATCACACTCGATCAGAAGTCACGAGTCACGTGATGACGCACTTTCAATGTACAGCTGAACGAGGATGAGGTTTGGGCTATCAAAGCGAGTTTGTGATGAGTATAGGCACACTCTCATTGAACGCAAGTTGTAATTCGAATGCTTATGTCTATAGTATTACACACACACACACCACATATATATACATAAAAATATATATACATGTATATATGTATATAATATATATATCTATATATATACATACACACACACACACACACACACATATATATATATATATATATATATATATATAATATATATATATATATATACTATATATATATTAACTACACCTTATAACTTACACCCACAGGAACTATCATTGGTAGGCGCACGTAACCTCACTTATCAACTGTAGTTCCCCTCGGGTATAAACAGTTTCCCAAGGACGTTCGATAATGAACGATAAATGAGGCTTAATGTCTGTATGTGACAAAATATGATATATATATATATATATATATATATATATATATATATATATATATATATATGATTGTGTATATTGTGTGTGTTTGTATTCGTATCCATCTTTATGAAGTTCTTTCTTCCTCGCTCATGTAATGGATATACAATGTAATTGTATTTAGTAAGTTCCATTCCATCACTTTAATACTTTAATCCTTTCTGAAGTTTGTAGCAAATCACTCCTCTCAAAAGAGCAACTTGTTTTTATTCACAATGTACATTCACACTTTACATACATAAAACTGGTTTACATAGGTTACCTTCCTGCTTTCCAAATTTTAGGCATAGGCACTTTCCTGTTGAATTTAGTCCATGCCATTTCCACTCTTCTCCATTATCTTTTATATATTCAGTCACAAATACCTATCTAAACCAAAGAATTCCATTCTTCTACTGTCCACTAACATTATTTGCTCCAACTTTGTGGACTTATTTTCAACTTTCTCCTCTTACATTCAGTTTCAAACTCTTACTAGTCTCTGCAGTTGATTTTTACTATCTCCAATGAACATCCAACGGACACTATCTGCGAGTCTCAGCTGCTCCATACACTGTTTACATCCCATTTTCATAGTCCCCTGACTCTCAAGTTTCTCACACAACTGTTTCACATCGAGAATTTGATCCTCTCTAACTCTACCGTAGTCTTAATCAGAATCCACAAACCACTTTCCCTAGTTTGATAATTAACTTACGACTGCACAGTTCATTCAGTCATCTCTATCATCTTTATCTTTTTACCAAGGAACAAATACACATCCTATGCTTTGGAACCTTTCCCATATACAGACATATCAGTCACACCCAGGCCAGCCACTCAATCACACTTTCACCAGATCTATTGCAACTCCGCCAACTTGTGGCACCTTTCTATTTCAACCTTAACGTACAAACATTCTCAAATGTCCACCTTGCATCACTTCTGAGTTTTTGATAACTGGGAAACTCCAGCCATTCTGTGATGACTGCTTGGTACCCTGACTAAAGGGCATTTGCTGCTAGAACAGTACAATTTTGGATAACTTTCAGAACCTATTTCCTAACTAACTGCCTTGATGAACAGGTTAGTTATCTTCTCTATTTTCTCTGTTGTGCTCAGATAAGTGAAGTGCATGAGTTTGATAATGAAACCAGATTCCCTAAAACTATAACGCACATGCCATCGTAAGTTTAAACTGATAAACAATTTTGCAAGGTGAGAAAATATGTATAAGCGACATTCATGACCATAATTACAGTTGCCAATTTACATAAATCACTGAATCATATTTACATCTTGCTGGTTAATCTATAACTTTCAGTCATTTTGATTTATCAACAATTCCCTCCGTGATTCTTGCATGTTTCTTCCAAACCCCTTTCACCTAATCATTGCGTCTAGCAAACCCATATTTCCTCGTTCTTGTCTTCGTGCGGCACACTTGCTCTTTCGTTAAGAAACCTACTTGTCTTAATTACATTTATGATTTAATTTGCTCTACTTCATTTACTTCAGTTATCAACTCCCCTCTACTCTGTACAAATACAATCTAACAATTTTTTCTCTTAGAATCTTGTTATTCCTCTCTGGAGACCAGTTATTTCCAACTAATCGGGCTTCTTTTAAACGAATTTTATTAGATTTTATTCTTTACTCAGACCTTCCTTTATCACATATATTTGCTTTCAAATCCTATCACACCACCATCCTTTCTCGCGTCTCGAATCCACCCAGACAGTTTCAGACTCTCAAAGGATCTCTTTCATTTTCTTTATATATATATGCATATTTATATGTGTACGTACACACACACAAACATACACACACACATATATATATAACTAACATACATATATATATATATATATATATATATATATATATAATATATATTATAATTATATATTATATACAACACATTGGTTTTACAGGAAAATCACTTCCCCAGAGATTAATACAACATAAACGGTCACTTAGGTATGAATAACAGAACTCAGCTATTTTCAACCATATTAATGAACATAACCACAGAATACGTAAACTGGAATTTGTCACGTATAATTTATAACAGCAACTGTCGGCACAAGAGTCAGATGATAGAATCGGCCTTGATTAAACAGAGACAGGTAATGAACATCTTCAAGGGCGCATGGGATTCAGATGCCATTGATAAGTTTTCTTTAAACCAAGGTTTAAGAGGTTTAAAGAAGGCTTATCAGTGGGAGTGACCTAAATTGGCCTAACTGTGGATGGATCTCTTGGTATATATCACCTTTTCTGTAACTTTCCTATTCATATACATGCAGAGAGAGAGACAGCAGTCTCTGAAATATAGTATTTTCTCTCTATATTTAGGCGTTTTTATGGCCTCCTTTTATTATATATACATAATATTATAAATATATATATATATACGTATTTATATATACATACATATATATATATATGTATATATATATATATATATATATATATATAGATATATATATTATATATATATATATATATATAGAGAGAGAGAGAGAGAGAGAGAGAGAGAGAGAGAGAGAGAGAGAGAGATCCTTGGAGAGTGAAAATATGTTTAGCTGTATATATATACATACATATAAATATAATATACATATATATATATATATATATATATATATATATATATATATATATATATATTATATATATATATATATACGTATGTTTATATACTATAGTTTACGTACATTTAGGAAAATCTTCACTCTCAGCACAAGGAAAAAGAAGATGCAAATGTTTAATAAAATCACCAGAACAGATGCAAGCAAAGTATGTTTTGCACGACTAATAGAAAAAAGTTTTGTTGTTCAATGAACTATTGAAACGTTCACTGGTCTTGAAGAATTTCTGTTTGGTTCGTAAACAAAATGAACAATATTTTGAAAGAATGAAATGATTTTCAAATCCAAAAAATTTTGTAAACATGAGAAAGTGATGTTATATTTTATGTCTGTTTATTTAATGATATTTTTGCACGTTTCTCCGCGTTGGTGAATGATGTTTGTTTCATTTTAAATTTATCGTTATTATTGGTTGTTATATACTCGCATCTATCTCACTGCAATTATAATTGAAATAAGTACAATTACTGACAGCAATGACATAATTATTCTTAAAATTACATGATATTTGTAGTCCAAGTGAAGTTCAGTTTATCGTGGGAAAGCATAATAACTAACAGTTTAACTCATATTTCAACTATTTAAAAAATATCCGATTTGATTATCAATGTATTTACGTTATCATATAATATTTGGTAATTCATTTATTTTCTGTGTGTTTTTTTTATATCCACTATGTGTGTTACCACTTTACACTGGTTCCTTCTATACTTTCCTTTCTCTCTCTCTCTCTCTCTCTCTCTCTCTCTCTCTCCCTCTGAATCTCACTCTTACTCTCTATCTGAGTCTACCTCTATTTAATGATAGCCTGTTCCACCAATTCATCTGAACAGTTCCCTCTCTCTCTCTCTTTCTTTTTGATACTACGTTTTTATGCTATTAAACCTTTTTCGACCCTTTTTTTTATTGCAATGAGTTATTATTCCTTCTGACCAACTACCCAACGCGACCAATCTCTCTCTCTCTCTCTCTCTCTCTCTCTCTCTCAAGAAACACAAGCACCAGACTCTTGACTGGTTTGGGTCTACGAGCGAGGGCGAGTTTTACTTTGTCATTGTTTCCTCAGGAAAGGTTTCCTTTGGAGCGGCGCCTACCTGATCAGCAGTGACTAAGGCTTTATATGTTATACTTTCACTTTCATCAAAGGAAAAGCAGGAAAGTGGAGAAAAAAGGCACCATGTGAAAGAGATGGTAGGTCATAAAAAATGACGTGCAGAGAATTTTACGATGCTAGATGTCATCTCGCGTTGTTAATATTATTATTATTATTATTATTATTATTATTATTATTATTATTATTATTATTATTTTATTGTAAATGTCTTTTCAACAACTATCCTAATGTTTTGTTGCTGCAATATTGGTTACCTATCTTCCTTACAATCAAGTTTGAGCAAAAGTACAGAAAATAACACCTAAACGAAACTGTAAGAAATCCATATCTGTATAACTTCAATTTCATTCAAAATAATGAAAAAAACCCATAATTTTCAGGTTCTCAGAAGGAGCATTTTCAAGATATGAAAACAGGTGTAAATGCAATAGGATTTTTTTTTTATAGTGAACATAAAATCCTTCCATCAATTTACTACTGAACATTTTTTGAAATGGACAAAATATTGAACAAGACCAATTTTCAAAGTAGAAAAGTTCGCAGATTTTTTATATTTGTTATTTTCAACATTATTGATTGCCTTCCGGTTTGTCAAAGGAATTACCAAATAATTTTTGAAATAGAAGGAGGTCATGATTCGATTTTCTTAATAATCTTCTTCCCAAAATACGATTGGTCTGATACATATAGATATGAATCGAATCAGACTCGTACTACCCAATAATTTAGAACAAGGTATTCTGTGGGTGCTGAAGTTACTCACAAAGATAATTTAAGATATTATTGATAATTTATATGCACGTACGAAATAATTCTTGTCAATGGAAATAAAATCAGATTGGTAGAAAAAAAACTTATTACTCGGAGAAAGTATAGGTGAAATTTGAAAGCCTTAAGGGCTTTCAGCAACGACAAGAAATTTTTCGTGTAAAACATTCGATATAATGATATTAAATAGTAAATAAGAATGAATGTCTGAGTCAGGATTCGATAATTAGGTTAAAAAATGATTGGTGAAATCTTTCAACTCGCGCAGATTCATTCAAGCGCTCTAAAACTTTTGAAATTGAACAAACATTTAAAGAAAATTTTAGAGAATTATGAGAAGCGACCCTACTCTGTCTGACCGTGAGCTATAAATAACTTGGTAACTGTTGGCAAGATACGCAGTCAAATTAGGCACGAACACTTCTCACTGAGAACAGGGTTTTTTTTCTGATTTAAATGAAATTAAGTGTTAAGGCCAAGAGAAAAATCACCTTGAAGTATCAGATTCTCTGGAAGACTTTATTCTTTATTAATACGCTGTTTGAATAATCAGAGATGTTGTATCATATTTATGATTGCAATGACCAACGCTTAGAAAATGGGTTGAGAGGAAGTACCAAATTCGGAGCGATTAAGTAGTCAGCCAAAATGTTTTCTCACAATTTACTGTTCCAAGAGAATTTGGAATTTCCTGAAGTCAAGGATAGAAAAGTCTCTCTTTTAACAAAGATCATATTGCGGTCTTCAGGTATCGCCTAGTGAGCTGCGACTCACCTCGTAACTATTGTTTTACTTGAATGGAAGGTATAAATAAACAGGTATAAACACACCCATGCCTGCTCTTCTCTCTCTCTCTCTCTCTCTCTCTCTCTCTCTCTCTCTCTATATATATATATATATAATATATATATATATATATATATATATATATATATATATATATATATATATATAAATGTCTTCTTTTACTGTAATCCAACAGTATAATATAAAGATAATATATGTACATTTATATGAATTTTACAGATACTGGTGCATTTAAAGTTGAAATATCCTTACTCTTTGAGGCACAAAGAGCTGCAGACTACCTGACTCTTACCATAGAAGATTCACATCAACCGTGCATTTGATGTCTAGGCCAGTCCCTTACGACGTTCCTGATTGGGTGTTGATAAGCCAATCATAAGGCTGGAAACTCTCAGTCTCTCGAGAGAGTTCACATAGGCATGATGTATGTTTCACTTCTCCTGAGGGATACTTTTGAAAGACGTATCCCTCAGGAGAGGTGGAACATAGATCCTGCCTATGTGAACTCTCTTGAGAGACTCAGAGTTTCCAGCCTTGTGATTGGCTCATCAAACACCCAGTCAGGAGCGTCGTAAGGGACTGGCCTAGACATCAAATGCACGGTTGATGTGAATCTACTATAGCATGTGGTTCGCTAGGCTTTTCTCGATATGCATACCCCAGAGTAGGGAGATAGACAACTTATGAGGTCACTGTGATGAATAAAGATTCGTTCTTGTGAATGCAACTAATGAGGGTTTTACATATATGGAATGCAGGGGGTCAAGAACGGTTATTCTAAACTATACTTAGGAAAGGAAAAATGGAAAGAGTTTGTTCGATTATATGGTAGTCTAGAGTGAATTGGGTTGTAGGTAGTCCTTCTGAGAGGTAAATTTTATTATCATTAATTACAGTAAATGTGAAACTTGAATATATCTTCCCACAGGAGATAAATGATCACAAAGGTTACGAACATAGTTGGGTTTGATATGCAAAAGGTGTGTAGGGCATATAAGGAGAGGATTTATAAAAACAATATCACACATGGAGTCATCAAACTGGAGTGTATGATGAGTCTGTCAAATTCAAATTCAAAGAAAGTACTTGAATGGTTCATGAAAAAAACAGATTAAGTGTTGGGAAAAGGAGGCTGTTTGTGGAGAAGTTGTACGACAATAGAAGTTCCTTGTTAGACAAGTGGGTTTCGCGCTCGGCTACCAATCCGTGGTCCCAAGTTCGATTCTCGGCTCGGCCAACACGGAATCAGAGAAACTTATTTCTGGTGATAGAAATTCACTTCTCGATATAATGTGGTTCGGATCCCACAATAAACTGTAGGTCCCGTTGCTAGATGACCAATTGGTTCCTATTCACGGAAAAATATCTAATTCTTCGGGCCAGCCCTAGGAGAGCTGTTAATCAGCTCAGTGGTCTGGTAAAACTAAGATATATCATCATCATGTACGACAAGAGTCTCATGTATAGGTATACGAGAGGTTGGGTAATATAATAACGTAAAAACTAAGCGAGACAAGATGGGAGGTAAGGAAAATTCATCTGTGGAGCTGAACAAATATTTAGGGAGAAAAGGAAGTTGTGCTGGAGGAGAATTAATTTGGAGAGGATATATAACGCGAACATATAGCTCAGGATATGAGATACATGCAAAGAGATGATGTCTAAAGTGAATAAATCATGACATGAGTTTTTTAAGAATTGTTGAATAAGAATAATGGTAAGAGGCAGATCTAAATTATGAGAAAGTGGAAGGGGTTATCGTAAATTTGAAAATGCTTATGAAAAGGAATGTTAAGATTACAAAAGAGGCAATTTGTAAACGAAGAATGAAAAGACCTAGAGGTGAGAGGATTCCAATTGAGATACGACAGGGGCATATCAGGACGTGTGAAATATGTCAAGATGAGAGGAAGGTTCGAATGGAATGAATGAGTAAGAGGAACCATTATTGTGATGCACAAAGGGAAAAGTGCAAGAGGTGGCTGTGAATTATAGGGTCATAATAGTATGAAGCATACTTAGAAGGTGTAAGACGGTATTAGATTTGTGAATTTAAGATAGATAACAGAGGGACGGATAGGAAAGGAGCAGAGGAGATTTAGATGGTGGGGGCGGGGGATGGGGGGTGGGGGGATGGGGGGGTGGGGGGGGGAGCGTGTGTATCAAGTGTTTATAAAAATATATATGTAGGAAAACTGAAAGAAAATGAAAAGCCCTACGAAGTTTGTGTTGGAATACACAGGCGTGACCATGACTGGTTTGGTGTAAACGTGGGTCTTAAAATAGGATGTATTATTACACCAAGGCAGTTTGACGTTTCTGTGGACGGAGTAATAGGCGAAATTAGAGAAAAGAGAAGCGTTTCGAAGGAGGAGAAAGTTGTAAATGAACGTTAGCAAGTTAGGTAATTATGATGAATTGAAGGCAAGGAAAAGTTGAATTGTATATTTATTTGAAAGTTAAAGTAATAGAAGACGAAAATTAACAACATACATATGTATATACATATATATATATATATATATATATATATATATATATATATATATATATATATATATATAATATACACTTATTTTTACGTATGTAAGTAGTAGCCAATATTTATTTCGCTTATAATGTAAATGTTGAGATGTACTGTTATCATTATGCCCCATTTTGTACACTTTTATTCATAGATTTTCTAGTAATCCATCATACTACTGAATATTCTTAAGCATAAAACTAAAAAGTCGAAAGATGAATTTTATATAAGTGATAAATAAATTAAGTAGATGAATGAATAAATTACCATCTCGATTATATCAATGAAATATTGAAAGAAAATACTAAGGTTTACTGAGGTAGAGAGTGATTTACTACTTATTTACGTTATTTTTTCAAAATTGTTATCTCACCATGTTATTTTATCTCGTTAATTTGTTTTTTTTATGATACTCTTCAAGGGATATGTTACAATTTTTTTCTTAAACTTCTGTTCCATTTCCATCGAAGTCATTTTATTATGATGTATATACAAAAGAATGAAATTTTATTTTATAAAAAAATTATCTCTTTTACATTCAAAAATAAATTTTCCACTTGCAATGCAATGTCAATTTGATAACTTTTAGAAGCTGATATTGTTGCATTTATAATTTTGACCAATGTGAAGGCTTTGGGAGTTTCAGTGGCATTTTGATGATACTGGCCACTTATTCCAATGATGTCCCGTAGATACCTTTAATTTTCTTTAATGCATTCCTCGATTTCATGCGTAGATGATGATATGACCATGAATAAAAAGTCGCCTTAGTGTAATAAAGATGTCTACAAATAATTTCACTGGCTGACACGACCTATGCTGTTGCATACAACCTTGAAGAAGTAACTATAGTATAAATTGTCCTATAAGTTTTCACGGATTGTGGTAGCAATGTGACACACACACACACACACACACACACACACACATGTATGTATATATATATATATATATATATATATATATATATATATATATATATTTATGTATTTATACATGTACGTGTAGATATATAAATATAAATATAAATATATATATATATATATATATAATATAATATATATATATATATATATGCGTGTGTGTGTGTGTGTGTGTGTGTGTGTGTGTGTACCGACTACAATCCACCATTTTGAAATTTTTTTAGTGAAAAAGTCTGCTTGCCTTCTCTGTCAGACGGCAGAATCAGCCCCAATCGATCATCATTCGATAAATACGATTCTGGTTCAACCTACAACTTTGCCACACTACGTTTATAATGCTTCAAACCTTAAGAGACGTCTACATGTAAGGAAGTAAGAACACAGTTACATTGAAAGGTGATGGAATACCATAAAAACCCGTTCAGTGATCAAGAATCACAAGCCATATTCCATTAAGATTTATTAAAGATCGTCGAAGATAAACTCAGTGATCAATGACGGAGATGGAATACCAAAGAGACCTTTTGATTTAGTACCTTTCGGAACAGATATACCAGATATGAAATCTATTTCGCCTAGACAAAGAAACGGTCGCCATTTCGTAAGCGCCTCGTTTGGGGGACCCAAATATTTGGGAAAAATAATTACGTTCATCAAAGATAACTTTTGGTGGAAAATCAATCATGTAGGTAAAATGAAAAGGGGCATATGGCCATCAATCCCTCTCTATAAAAGAGAGAGAGAGAGAGAGAGAGAGAGAGAGAGAGAGAGGTCAACTTCCATGGATGAAATTGTGCCAGCGAAATTTTCCACGTGAGAGAGAGAGAGAGAGAGAGAGAGAGAGAGATGATAGTTAGTTTATAGTATTCCTTTGGTTGACAGGGCAGAGTTCCTAGCGAATTCGACTTGAGTCGATACTAATTTAGGACTGGAAATCCGTATTCCCAACTCTCACATCTTACCCTAATAAAAAAATGAGGCGAATCTCGTTTGCATTTCGTTAGAAATAGGGTCATCTGTGTGTTTTTTTTTTTTTTTTTTTCGTTCGGCGGTCCGCATTTTCCCTTATCGTCTCCCTCTTGTGAAATATCAAGCTTTTCTTTTAGCGGAACCAAGTGGAACCCTTTCATGAACTGACCAATTTACCTTTAAATAACTCAAGACAAGCGAAGAAATATGCCGCGAATACATACACTACTGAACTTGGAATTTCCGATATTGGTAGTATGACGGGTTCATTCATTAAATTACTATCCGAAGACGAAAATATCTAAATGCACAAAACACCAGATACGAGCCAACATTAATGGCGAATACACAAAATTGTTCAAACATTTTGTTCGCTGTTAACATATTCATTAATATCAATTCCTAAATATAACGATAATGATGCTGATGCGTTTAGCTGCCGTATGTGAATAAAACGATACATATTAAGGACATGAATGCTTTGTGTTAGCATAAGGTGTAGGCGATCTGCTCTCTTTTTAATTGTTTTTACTTATCTCATTAAGTAAACCGAGTAGAAAGAAACATTCGATTACAATAAATATGAACTATCGTACATTCACATCAACCATACATTTGATGTCTAGGCCCGTCCCTTATGACGCTCTTGATAAGACAATCACAGGGCTGGAAACTCTCAGTCTCTCGAGAGAGTTCACAGAGGCAGGATGTATGTTCCACCTCTCTTGCGGTATACGTTTGAAAAACGTATCCCTCAGGAGAGGTGGAACAAACATCCTGCTTATGTGAACTCTCTCGAGAGACTGAGAGCTTCCAGCCCTGCGATTGGCTTATCAACAGCCAATCAGGAGCTTCGTAAGGGACGGGGCTAGACATCAAATGCACGGTTGATGTGAATCTACTATAGTAAGTGGAATTATATAGATACGATGACATGTATTCTAAGTTACGTTGAGTCTAATGTGGTAATACTTTTAAATTTAAAAGATAATTAGAATATTACTGCAACTCACTCGCTATGAAAGTCTTTGAGAAAAGAAGAACTATAGAGACAAAAAGGAAAGATCTGTAGTAATGGCAAGTAAGTGGACGCGTAAAATTGGCTTGTCGTGCCACGTTGCACTATCAAAAAAAAAAAAAAAAAAAAAAAAAACTACAGGAAACATTTCTCTTGAAGTTCATTCATAATTCTTAAAGTAGCAATAAAATGATATAGCTAGATGTAATAGTAGTTTGTATCATTACGGAATATCCCGAAGCACAAACGCCGTCGCACCCACGGGATATTCCTTTTTAAGGAAAGAAAATAGCTGAATTTTAAACGCCCACTAAAAACTGGCTTAACCTGAGAGCGCCAGACAGCTGTTGGCAACCCCTACCATTCGCAGTATTATGCAAATGAAAACACCTCGCCAAGTATGGCATATTTTCCAGAGGCAATTATATGTTAACTTTCAAAGGTATTGGGAGGAGGGTTACGCAAATTTAGCAGCTGGGAGCTGAAGGTATGAGCGGGATTTGAGAAATAGGAGTCTCCTGCTTTTTCAATAAAACAAAAAATAACAAAAAAAAAAAAAGGTATTGTTACTTAGGCATCGAACATGGTTTCTATGTTGTGATGAATGTACTGTACAGGTAATTCCGAATTTCTTACTTTGTTTGGTCATCAGATGTATATGTATATATATATATATATATATATATATATATATATATATATATATATATATATATATATATATATATAATATATATATATTTATTTTTTATCATTTTTACAAACAAACCTCTCTCTCTCCCCTCTCGCTCTCTCTCTCTCTTTCTCTCTCTCTCTCTCTCTCTCTACTCATCTCTGGGCGAGTCGATAATGTCACTGCAGTCTTGATTTATCCTCTATTTGTCCGCTGGTTCGACTCCACGGGAGAACGAAATTATTTTCAACTTAAAAATTCCCATTCGGTTAACATATATGAAAATATATCAATTCCGAGGTAGAGCGAATTGGAGAGTAAAGAACATTTGTAGCTTAATGCGTATATATATATATATATATATATATATATAATAATATAGAATATATATATAAATATAATATATATATGGATGTATGTATATATATATATATATATATTAATATATATATATGTATAGATATAATATAATATATATATATATGTATATATATATATGTATATATATATATATATATATATATATATATATATATATTATATATATATATATGTTGTATATATATATCTCAATTACTTGTTTGGTATTAGATATGCATAAAAAAGCTCATTCATTAAGAGTAAAAGTTACTAAATTAAACGATGTTCAGCCCTCCATAACAGATTTTGAAACTATTTCCTGTGTATTCCTAGAATCCCTGAACTTATCTGTTTAAGGTGGATTTCCGCCCCCCCCCCCCCCCCCCCATCTTTGATAAGGTTCAATTCCATTGTAATTGTTATATACCTAATAATCCTAATAATTTTTCTTTTCTTGTGCTGACTAACATTGATTTGAACCCCGCCTTTCTTACTAGAAAATGAAAATACAGCGATATCTTCGAGGTGCCAATACCCGTTTTAGATAAGGACGAAAATTTGATGGATAAAACGGTCCAAGAAGTTACGTGATCACTTCAATATGAAGAGAAGAAAGGGGAAGGAAACTGATAAAGATCCATATTACGATGAGTCTAACTTGGATATAATTTTGAAATTAACTAATTCAACAACCTTGGCTAGCAAGGTCCTTCGGATACGAAAAGCTATAGAAAGACAAAGGGAAAGATCTGTAGTAATTGTGCAAGTGGACACGTGTAAGATTACCGAAAGGATTTTATAAAATATCTTATATGGATCTACACACTTATTAAAGGTCAGAGACTTTATTAAAGATTACGATATACATGTACAACTAACATTCGAAATTCAACCAAGTCCCACATTACATGGAGAGAGAGAGAGAGAGAGAGAGAGAGAGAGAGAGAGAGAGAGAGAGAGAGGAAACGTGTAATTTGCACGCGTGATATAACCTCACCTAACCTGTACTGAAGGAGAAAAGATAGATTACTGATTTTAGTCGCCAACTTCAGCAACTACACGAAAGAGGTTGACATGTAACTGCAGTTTGGTATATTTTCTCTGTGTATGTAATACATTAATAACACACAGCTGTCAATGCATTATTTAACTACAGCAAAATATTATTAATTCGAAAAAACGCATTATTAATAGATTGCAGTTCGGCATATTTGCTTATCAAGCGTAGACAAAAACTAAGCAGATAAATAAAACATATCTAGTTTTATACAGCAAATAGTAGTCGAAATTGTCGAACGAATATTATTTGGAAAATGTATATCTCAGATATTACTTGAAATATACTTAATTAGTAGTACCCGTGATAACTATACGTAATTGCAAAACTATATACAAATGGCGCACTACGTTTCAACAAAATTGTTTTGTGACACGAGATCTGTGTAGGCCTGCAAAGAAGACGTGAAGTTGCTGAAATGCTAAGTTTATCGTGGAAGTGGATGTTGTTTCTATCTTAATCGCAATAATCGTCCAAAGAGGTTGCGATGGAGTATTTAAATAAATATCCGGAGAAGGCTAGAAATTTAGATTATTTAAATCAGGAGGCATCACAATTTTCCTAGTTTTGATCAAACCTGTTCTTTCTGTAGTCTGCATTTGTTTAATGGCTCATTTGTGCTAATTTGTTTTGTATGGGACGGAATAAAAATAATAGGCCTAACAATAATAACATAGGTGGAAAAATCCTTACTGAAGTAAGTGTATAACATTATATATATATATATATATATATATATATATATATATATATATATATATATATATATATATATATATTATCATACATACACACACACACACACACACATATATATATATGTATATATATATATATATATATATATATATATATATATATATATATATAATATATAAAGAAATCTTGCGAGAACCTTGTCGATTCTCCTTAATTCTGTAACTTAGAGAATCGAGCAAGATCTCGAAAACTCTCTTAGTATATTCTGTTCTGTATTTTTGATATTTATCACTTAAAATCAGTAGAGTTTTTTTTTTGCCATTTTTGTCACTCATATGATTGTCAGGTTTTTATGAATAATAATAATAATTTATAATAATAATAATAATAAAATAATAATAATAATAATAATAATAATAATATGATGAATGATGATGATTATTATTATTATTATTAACTAACTGAGCGAAAGAACATAGTGAAAGTCTGAAATTTTTCTCACAAACCAATGGGCAATTTGCATTTATTATTAACCACAGACAGGATATGAAACAACGATTTCATCAATCAAATATAATTCAGAGAAAAGTAATTGGCCATAATCGAAGATGATCTGGAGAGAATCAAGGGACTGTGTGTGTGTGTGTGTGTGTGTGTGTGTGTGTGAGAGAGAGAGAGAGAGAGAGAGAAGAGAGAGAGAGAGAGAGAGGAAAATCAATCAAATATCGATCTGACTTATTATTAAATTACTCTGTAAAGCTTTGGAAGCACAAAAGAAGATAGGAAATGTCAGAACTTGGGGAATACAAGTTAATAGAAGATGTTCTTTCCAAAAGGGCTATAATGCCTCATACAATGTGTCAATAGTAGCCAATTAACTGAAAGAAAGAAAGTTGAAATGAAGAACCAAGGGATCAAAGGCAAGGACTTTCCTTATTGTTTTATAAAATATTGGATAAAAGCATTTAAAATGAAAATGGAAGTAAAATTGAACGTTATAAAAGATAAAAAATCCAGATTCAATAAAATTAAAAGAGGAACGAATCCGAACAGTTTTCAGCTATTGAAGTGTATTTACGAAGACGTTTGGTACAAATGAAATACGTTAAGGGTTATACCTGTCAAGAAATATGAGGAATTACGAGAGCGGCGAAAAGTACAGCAAATAATGAAACATATGAATAAAGGTATCTCAATACTAGCAAATTATTTAGTAAATAAATATAGTCATATACGTGAATAAACACAAATAATAGGTACATCATAAGGGTATAATATAAACAGAATATTGATAAAAAGAAATAGTGACTGCTGACAATTATAAATAGAAGAAAAAGTGTACCGAGAATATTGCCACAAAAAAAACATATCAGAGCATGAGAAGATATTTTTGACAAAAAGGAATAAAGGGTGAAAGTGACAATAGTATGACTTCAGAAACGGAAAGTATTTAGAAAACTTCTGAAAGGCATGGTCAAGTAAAAAATAGTTAAAAAGTTTTACAAAGGAAGTTTGAACGTAGCAACCATTAAATAAAACCAGAATTGAAAGATTTTTCAAAGAAAAACACAAGAATCAAAAAGTGTTAACTTTTTGCTTTCAAGTAAATGGATGGATGCGATAGGCGACCAACGCCCACCTTTGAATTAAAAATGATTTATTTGGGCTCTTTAATTTCAATGGCGTTCAAATTTATTTCGTGCATTCTCCTCTATGCGTCGTGATTACGGATTCTTATGATATCAGTTAATTTACTATACAATGCTCTTGGCTCTTGCTCATGTCTCACAAATGTTGAGATTATGATTTACACGATTATAGCGTTTTGAGTTTCCTTCTCAAATCTACCAGGAAAAACATTGAATAATAGTATAACTAGCATAAACAGAATAAAAAAATTACAAGTGATTAAAGACATAGCGACTGAAAACACAATATATGGACACGAAAAGCTAATAACATGATGAGAAACACTGGATTAGGACCAATGAAACAAAAATAATTTAAATGGGAATTAAAGGATAAAAATTAGAAAGGGGAACATATATAAATGTCCATGATAAACGTGCAGCAATGTTGTGGAAAACATATGCATTGTAAGGGGAAATCTAAAAAAAAAGACATAAATACATAAATGGAGAGAAAGAGAGAGAACGGGTGAAAGAAACCTGATATGATTTAGAGGCCGGCTTAGAAAAAACCCATGATGCAAATACTGAGGGGAAAACATGACGCTAAATATATTAAATGAAGGAAAAGGACGAATCCCACTGAATTAATATCAGTAGCATGTCTATAATAATAATAATAATAATAATAATAATAATAATAATAATAATAATAATAATAATAGCAAAATCTAAAAGATTTTCGTAAATTATCTTCAGACTGGAAACGACTTTATTTTTTTTTGTTAAACATGACACTTGGTCCAATTTTTTTATTTGCAGTATTGCAGGGTGAAAGCTTCATAAAAGTAAACAGAATCATATGATTTTTCTCATTTGATAAAAAAAGAAAGAAGAATGAAAATCTAGAATGAGCTTCAAAGTGAGAAAATAAGAGAGAGAGAGAGAGAGAGAAGAGAGAGGAGAGAGAGAGAGAGAGAGAGAACGTTTAAAAGATAATTCTCAGATGGTTACAAGAAGAGCAGGCTGGTTCACCCACTTTTATTGTCTTTGTTTCTTATTTCAGTCTTGTTTCTCTCAGTCTGGAAGGAATAAGACAGTTTCCTTAATGAGTTAGGGAAATACTAGACAAAGGGGTTGAACAGACCCATTCGTCGCTCTTGCGATGCCTCAGCAGATATGAAATTCATTCTTTTGAATATTAAGAGTCTTGGTGCCAAAGGAAGATATGCTGAGAGAGAGAGAGAGAGAGAGAGAGAGAGAGAGAGAGAGAGAGAGAGAGAGAGAGAGAGAGATACTCATGGCAAATATACCGTTAAAATAGCTGGTCATTGAAGTAAGGAATATTTTTTTGAGTCATGATACATTGCTGCTAGTAGAACTTTTTTTAAGGAAACCTTTGATATTTGCGTAGAATTCATGGCAACATAACTGTGCGTTATGGCTAGCAAAGGAAAGGAGTTATGGTATAAAAGTTTACAAGTGGATTTGTCATCAGGTATGGAAATATAAGTATAATTTATTCTTCCGCATACGAAATAACACCATTGTTTATGATCCATACACTCATACTACCTTATAGCGTATTTGTGCTGTGCATTTCTGTATTGCGCTTTCCTCTTCCATCTGGTTCAGGGGTAAAGACTGAGCGAAAAGATATCTTTGAAGCTGATTTCAGATTTTCATTCTTCTGTTTTTTTTTTTTAAATAAGAAATCATATTTTTCTGTTTACTTTCATGAAGCTTTCACCCTGCAATACTGGAAAAAAAATTGGACCAAGTGCCACGTTTAACAAAAAATATAAAGTCGTTCCCAGTCTGAAGATAATTTACGAAAACCTTTTAGATTTTGCTACGCCTATCATCTCTTCAATAAGCCACATATTTAGCCTAAACAATTGTTTTCTCATTACAAAGAACACCAAGTGTTTGTTTGTCTCCATTCTGCCGGAGAGGAATTTGATGTTAAAGTCGACATTCTCCTCCTTGAAGCAGAGAATCAAAGCTCTGTACTGTTAAAGTTTTACTTCATAACTGATATGGTATTCCATTCATTTGAATTGATGTTATGTTGAGAGTCTCCTTGACTTTTTATTTCCGCATACGAGTAGGAAATTTGTGGAGAAGCCTGTCGTAATCTACCATTAAGTCATGTATACATATATACAGACACACACGCATATATATACACTATAATATTATGCTTTCACTCCTTCTTATACAATATAACAGGAGCATATAGTCCATCTCGACTGCTTCTACTTTTTCCCTTTTATTTCAATATCTATTCTTTACGAACATTAAAAAAGTTGGCACAACATTCTTTTTATACAATTATACACACGCATGCACACACACACACACACACACACACACACACACATATATATATATATATATTATATATATATATATATATATATCTATAAATATATATAATATATATATATATATATATATATATATAGATATATATTATATAATATTATATATATATATATATATATATATATATATATACGTAGTGTAATATTAGGTACCTGAATATGTGTAAATTTCTACGAGTGAATAATTATCCCACAACGTCTCATTGTAATGTGAAAAGAACGAGAATAAAAATGAGGCAAAGAAACATAGCAGATTGACTCTGAGATCTCAAGCTGATATCACGACTTTCAGATAGATGATTTTTTGATGAGGTCTTCTAATGGGCCATACTTAGCTTTCAGTCCATTACAATTTCATCAATAACCACTTCTTTCCTCTCTCCACTTTCCTGCACTTAGGTATCATTTTAAACCTCTCTCTCTCTCTCTCTCTCTCTCTCTCTCTCTCTCTCTCTCTCTCTCCATTTTTCTGACGAGCTTGTAATAACTTTTCCACTAATTCCAGCACATTTCTCTGTCTGTCTGTCTGTCTGTCTGTCTGTCTCTCTCTCTCTCACACAAACACATACAAACACCCACATATTTCTATTGATTTACATTCGTGTCCTTTACATCCTATTCTGCAAACATCATCAACAACATAGATACGAGAAAAAGAAGTCATAGCTTATTCACATGATGCATAGGCCCTTTTCCCTGATAATGTAAACCCTTTGGGAAATCTCCTATGGAGGTACCCTGAATCGAGAAAGGAGTCCTACTTTCGGGGTACCCGGGGTAGAAAAAGGCCCCCTTTGGAGGGAGGTGTGGGCAAGAGGAAAGTGAAAGAAAGAGCGTGGGAGACAAAAAGAGTGAAAGACTATATATAATCTCTTTACGTTCTCTTGCTTTCAGTTCAAGTGGAGTGCTCTAAACGGCCGGTCATGGTAAGAAAAGCAAGGATTGTTTTGACAGTAAAGGCTGGTATTAAAGTTTCTTACGTTTCCCACTTTTTTTCTTTTGGTTCACCACTCGTTTTCCTGCATCACTTTACACTTAATTTCCTGTTATTTTTAATATCTACTTATGTTATTTTATTATGCCTTTCATTCTGAGATATCTGAGATAGCAGATAATCATTCAGTCCGATGTCTGTAACTAAACTAGTGGTTTAATATGTCTTCCTTAATAAATAGCTTAGGAAAATATATTGATCAATAGTCCTTTTTTTCAGTTAGATTAATTGTCTTTTTTTTAATTAGCTCATTAGTTTTATTTTTCACATACCTGCAGATATTTTCATCATATACATTTATTTACAAATTCAATCAATTAGAACACTACGTATATATGATTTACAATTATGATATTTTGTGTGGAAAATCTTTATATTACTGAATACTACAAATCATCCAGTGAAAACACTCCAACGATATTTCCCAATCAAAGTGTTGTCATATTTTGGTAATCTAAACATATTTGTTCATAGCATACATACAGATAAACACAAATGCAGACTTGCACACTCACTCAGATACATACACAAACACTTCTTTCCACCTATCTGTCTGTCTCTATATACACACATACACACAAACACGCACACACACACACACACACACACACACACACACACACACACACATATATATATATATATATATATATATATATATATATATAAATACATATACTCATGCTAGCATGAATATTATGAATATGCGCGTACGTGTATGCGCATGCACAAGTGTGAGCATGGGGAATGTATATGTATATATATATATATATATGTATATATATATGTATATATATATATATATAATATATATATATATATATATATATATATATATATATGCGTGTGTGTGTGTGCGTGGGTACTCCCACATATATACTTAAATACTTATATATATGCGCACATATGTACGTATATGCAAGAATAACTGAAAGTTATTCTTGTTTTATCGGTAAAATAAAGATTTTTATGCTTCATCATGAAGAAACTGCTATTCCTTTCGAACGGGGATGCTGGTCCCATGAGTCAGGTGAAAGTTGCTTCACATTATTGTCAGTTGGGACTTCCTATGCAGTTTGTGCACGCTCATGGCCTTTTACTCTGTTTTCTCCTCCGACATCTTTAGATAGAATCTGATGTGTGGATCTCGACGTTGCGTTTGATTTTCTCAGGTATGGGGATAGCTTTGTTTGACAGGCTTTTGTTTGGGCTCGGAAGGTCCTATCATTCAGGCTTCACCAGAGATTGGGAAAAGAACTATGGGATCAGGTTTTTGCAGGAGTTCTTAGAGGGTGGAAGCGCTAAAGATGCTTCGCTTATACAGTATTCATGGTATAAGAACTAGAATGGCCATAATTTCGTGGATATTTTGGAGTGTAACAGCATTCGTGCTGTGGATGGATAAATCAGAGCGTTTTGATTTGATTCGGTCAAATTGGTTCAATGGGCGGTGATATATTGGTGAAAAAACCATACACTTTAGAAATGCTGGCTGGAAAAAACTTAACTACCCAGTAGCCATATTGCAAATATCTTTCAAAATATTCCTTAATAATGTTCTTCAGATGTGGAAAATGAATGTGTCAATATAACTCTGCCATTTGCAACTGACAATTAAAAATGCATATAACAATATAAAAACCCAAACCATTGCCACTCAGACAAAGAAAGTGACGGAGAACCTGATACTCCTATATCAGAGTAGATGCATAAAACGATGACAAGTGAAAGGCAAGAGGCGAGAGTGAAAGTGACGCATGCGGTATTGATAATAAAAGTGCATGATGATGAATGAGGAAGATAGATGAATGGCAATCTTGAGGATAACGGGCTTCCTTCGGGGCATTCAAGTGCTCCGTACAATAATTCAGTCGTCACGTAAGCAAATGTGGGAGTCCATTACTTGCATGTCATTCCCGAATGTCATTGTTTTGTCTGCAGACATAACAGAAATCTGAGCTTTGGAAGAGCTAAGCATAGATGAATCTGTATGGAACATTGGAAGGATCATGAAAGAAGTCACAAGTACAGAGACATATGGAATGAAAAAGTACATCAAACAAGAGTCTGAAAGAATTGATTTTGAAAATAGTTGACGAGTAGAAAGAAATAGAAAACGAAAAGCACATCATACAAGAGTCTCAAAGAACTAACCATCAAATAATTGATACTTTCAGATAAGGTCTCTTAAGGACTGGAGGTGATGTCAGCAAATCCCCCCCCCCACAAAAAAAAAAAAAAAAAAAAAAAAATACAGAAATGATAATCTGAAAGCCTGGAAACTTGCAAAAGAAGGACTCACTAAAAATGCAGATAAATAGCTATACATATCTTCTCATGTTTCCGGCACACCCTGTTAACGGATCTGTCCGCAATGAAATTCCTGTTGTCAAGTAGTGACGAAGCGCATTCTGATATAGTTTAATGGACATTACTCCATGTATGTTTCAAATGTTTATTAGACTGTAAATATAGAACATTTCTCACTTCTACTCTTCGTAATTGCATTTCTCATGTCATATTTATTGGGTGGAGTTTGAAATGTTTTTCACACGATTTAAAGAAATTTATCCTTGGGTGTGTGTCTTTGCTGAAACTATTCTTGAGATCACAATGAAATCGAGATGGTAGAGCAGTGTATTTATTACTATAACTGAAACATCTCCAGTAGAAAACTTTACCTCTGCTACGGTCGAGCCAAATTTGCATCATATCTATTGATTTGATCGACAGTTTCAAGGATCATTTCTCTCACGATTTTGGGACAACTGTTGTAATATTTTGTTAATACATACGCAACATACGTTTCCCTCACTTTAATGTTTTCAGCTTAAGTGAACAATAAAGTTTTGTTATATGAAACACGACGAACTAATGATGAAATGAATTCCATTCTGGAAAATACAACTCAATCAGTGAAGATTTTACTAGTGAATTTCATGACATACTAATGACTGAATATTCACTTTTTCAGAGACTGGGACTTCAACTCTTTGGTGTTTACTTCTTCGCAACTTCCATCCAAGCTGACTCGAGGCGAGATGCAATAGACGGTAGCTATGGACTCCGGATAAAAGATTCGACAGCAGGGGAGCACAGCTTTAGCGAAGGTGCGGTTTATGTGGAAGGAACGTCATCATTAGCTCCTGTGCATCATGAAGATGCTGTAGGTGGCAATGAACATGATACTGCAATACACGAAGTTGAGGTCGTAGGCTCAGACGTCCATGAACATGGCAGTACGATAATAGGTGGCAGTGTTGGGGTGAATTTCGATACCACTGATCATGATTACAGAAGTAATATACAGCACCTTCAGCGTAAAAATGTCTATTCAGCTGCTGTCGGATCTGTCCTTGAAGATGGTCACACCGCTTCAGTGCATGCTTTGAGAGAATCACACGGTAGTTCACCAACCTCTTACTCTAATGAAGAGATTATTTCATCTGATTTAGTTACGCATGATACCCTCTTTGATGATGCTGGACATAAGCATTCAGTTGTTGTTATTGGACATGGAAATACAGGAGATTCAAGGTATGGGGGTTCAGGTGACATAAGTCACAGAAGTTTTGGTGATACAGTCCACAAGAATTCAGACGACACAGATATTTCAGAAGTTGTTAGTGATGGAGAGAGCAAAAGTGATCATGATGATTCTGACGATGACTCAAGTCCAATTCCTGTGTATAATGGTGGTTTAAAGTTTGAATCACACGACTTAGAAGATTCTGATGAACGTAGTCGTGAGGAAGAAAGCTTAGAATATGAGTCCCCTGATGATCCTATTCATGAAAGTTTTACTGGTTTTCATGAATCAATCCCAGGACATAGTTCTCCTGAAACGGAACATGCAGGGTTAGTTGGACAAGACCAAAATGGTAAGGGGTCTCAGCCTTCTAAAGATGAAAGCCATAATTTTGAAATTAGTCACATTCAGAGCAATACTGCAGCACATGGAGTAGATACTTCATTGCCCAACACACATCTAGGATCAGTTTCAACTGAACATGGTGACTTAAATGGAGAAAAACACATCGTCTTTTCCAGTGAAGAAAACGATGCCCCTAAAATTGGGGTTCAAGGCTCTTTTGCACAATCTCACACTGCTACTAATGATATTAATGTTGGAGACTTAATACCTACTGGTGTTGGTTATAAAACATATGATAGCTCTAGTGGACAAAACACACTTATCTTTGGAAATCAAGTTTCCAATGGTCTAAGCCATGGCGGAGCTACAGATATTGAACGTGATCGGTTAGCGGTCACAGGTTATAATGATGCTAATACTTTAAGCCATGGAGGGTCTCTTTTATTAGGTCACAGATTTGCCCCAGTTATTAGACATCATGGACTGAATGGTAATGAACATGGCAAAACTGATGATAGCGAAGAAGAAAAATCATTTGATTCTGTTGACAATGGTGCCACTATTTCTAGCCACGGAGGACCTGCTGGTATAGCCACCAGTGACAGTAGATCCATTTCTGCACAGCATCATAATGCACTATTAATCAACCATGGAAGACCTGCGAAGCTACATGTAGATAACCCTGTTACACTTGTTCATGGAAGTTCTCCTGCTGTAGGACATTATAATACTGTATCTACCACACAAGGACAAACAATAAACTTTTTATCTGATGTTCCTTTGCCTGTAGGTAATCTAGGATCTGGCGTAAGACTTGGAGGTATTTCACCAGTACCTTTTGGCGTTCCTCTTAGTACAAAGCAAACATTGCTTCGCGGTGTTGGCCAAAGGGCTTCTGTTGTTATTGGACCTGGAAGGACTACAAGTGTTGGCCATGGGGTAGCCAGTGATCACTACCACGGCATAGTTGTGCCCAGTATTCATGGTGCTTCCGAGGGAATTCCACATAAAAATATTGCTTTAGAAAATCATGGGAGATTAGTTGGAACAGTTCAGGGAACCAGTTCAACTTCCGGACAAGATATCCGTGCAGGTTTTCCCAAAGGGCCTGAACATCATAAAGACTCAAATCCCGGTACAATTAGTTCAGCTGGTCAGGGTAGGTCTAGTGTGGATGTTTCAAGTGGCTCCATTGGCAATGCATTTAGGAATAGAGAACAGGTACATAAAAACTTGGCTGTCCTGCAGCCTAGAGATTTCATAGGCTTACAACATGCAACTTCTAGTCCAAAAATAGTTGCAAGAGCTTCTGTCAGCTTTAACCTTGGAGCTCCTAGAAGTAGACATAGCCCCAGCAGTGGAACTTTATCAAAGAAAACAAAAGGGATATTTGGAAAAGAATTTGGCGGATTTCAAGTAGGGCAAGGAGAGATTCACGCAGGTCTTGCTGATGTAAGTCACAGATCACTGAGAAGAAAACGTAATAGTGCTTCACCAAAACAAGAGTCTAGAACTTCAAACAGTCACGTTCTTGATGGATTAATCATGTAAGTGATTCATCATAAGTCATAATGTAATCAGTGATGATTATGTGGTTATGTATGTTTAATTACATTATATATTGTTATTTTGTTTTAAATTTTTCTTAAATTTTTTTAATAAAAACTACTCCAATACAAATTTTCTTAAACCCTATAGAGAAATTTACTTAATGAAATGTCTTGATAAAGCAGAAATGTAACACTTTCATCAAGAGCATTAAGGTGAAAAACTAAGGATAAGGAACCAACCAGCATCAGCTGTGAAAGAGGAATGTAAATAATTCCCTTTGATATTCTTGCGAATACACGTGACTTTACCGTAACAGATAATGCCAATGAATATGCACATGTGAGCATTGTATAAAAAGTCGTGTTATAAGCACACTCAAACAGACATGTATATATATGCATTTATGTATGTATGTGTGTATAAATACATATATATATATATATATATATATATATATATATATATTAATATATACTTACTTGAATAATTACCAGATTTCTAATTCACTACTAAGACACAGAGCAATAAACGGAAAGGGTCTAGAGTAGTCTCTCTCGCTTGACAATCGAATTTGGGCCATTTTTCAGAAATCAGTGAACACCCTGTTCTAGGACTATGATTGTGATTCCATACCTATCTATATGTATCAATCGTTATTAAAAATAATATTCACCGTACTTGTAGTGCAAGGCGTTACAGTTACAGCAACACCAGAAGAGTAGAAGTCACAATCACAATATACATACATATATATATATATATATATATATATATATATATATATATATATATATATATATATATATATATATATATATATACTATATATATATATATGTATATATATATATATATATTCAAGTAATCAAAGTCCACAACTATGATATATATATATATATATATATATATATATATATATATATATATCTATATCTATATATATGTATATATAGATATATATATCTATATATATTTATATATATACACACACGTATATATATCTATATATATATAATATCTATATATATATATATATATATAGTATAATCTATATATACATATCTATATCTATATATAGATATATATATATATATATTATATATATATATATATATATATATATATATCTAATAGAATATAGATAATATATGATATATATAGCATAGATATAATATATATTATATATAGATTATATATATATATATATATATATATATATCTAATAGCTAATAAAATTATCTAATATATTCTATATATATATATAGGTATATATATATATAGATATCGATATATATATAGATATAGCATATTATATATTATAATATATATATATATATATATATATCTATATCTATATATGTCTATTATCTATATCTAATATATATATATTATAATATATAGATATTATATTATATATATAGAATATCTATTTATAGATATATATATATTATTAGATATATTATATATATATATAGATATAGTTATATATATTATATATATATATATATATATATATACTATATATCTGTCTATCTATCTATCTATCTATATATATATATATATATATATATATATATATATATATATATATATATACATATATATTACATTCCGGTTAAAAAACCTCTACAGTATTGAGATTGCATAATTTAACGCTAACAGTAAGTCAATTTAACTGCATATGACAATAAAGTACAATAAAATACCAACGAGACACAGAGAAATGAAGTTGCATCTGGTACCTAATATCTGATAAATACATTGGTATCTACAGATATTGAAAACTAATTTTTGATTCTTAACCCAGCACTATGTAAAGGGCCAAGACCCTTTAAAGCCATTAATTTTTTCAGTTATATGTTATCAATAAAGACAGAGAGGTAGCAGTATCTTCCATATTATTTCGTCAGAGAGAGAGAGAGAGAGAGAGAGAGAGAGAGAGAGACTAGGTTAATTTTATCTGCAAATCTATCTCTCAGGTAAACACCCACACAGAGGAAGAAAGAAAGAGAGACGGAGAGAGAGAGAGTTGTGCCAGTGAACTCCTATAATTGATTTTCACCAATTGCCGTCATTTGTTCTTCATGGAATCTGTCTCTGGCTGAGTACGTTTGGTTTTTTTTGGCATAATCCTTCTCGTGACAAGTTCACACATTTCTTTGATTTTCTATTTCGTGGTTCAGTCTCTTATCCGGGTCTTACACGTCTATAAGCACAGCCCACACACATATTTATTTGTGCGTATGTGTTATGGAAATTGGTTGAGTTCTTCAATTTACAATGATAGCGTGTAAATATAAAGCCATAAATTCTTAATGCACTTTATCAATCCCATTACAGTGAAGTAAGAGCGAACATGGTCAATCAGTTCATTTAATCTGGTGAATGAGGTATCTTGCGTCATAATTTCACGTTTCAGCTTTATTTTTACTGCTGAAAGAAAAGTAGATTCGAAACGTCATTTTACGCTGCGCTGCTTTATTAAAGAAACAGCTCATCAAATATTGGAATTCGTGACGCATCGTTCGAAACCAATAAACCGCAACTATGTTGCTATCTTCAGTTATTTCCGAAATTTACACAGTAAATTTCGTGCTTGATGCGGTTTAATAAAGCACCAAATTCGATCGATACAAAACTTCTGATATCCACACTTGGCGAAACATCAAACATTACAAAGTTTTCTAACAAATCTGGTCTTCCCATTTGAAAGTTAAGAGTAATTTTAATGGATTTTAAGTTGAAAAAATGTTTTATAATTTTCAAAATACACTGACTTTGAATAAAGACAGGCGAACTATTCCTGTCAACTGATCAAATTTGGATCAATAAAACCAACGTATTTAAGAAGTCGAAAATCAGGCATTCTGACATTAAGAATTTATGAAAACACTGAAGCTTTTATATTTTTATGAAGGGCGCTGGGAAAGCAATCATATATATCCCCGGACTGAGGGAAAAGTAGTTTTGAAACATTAAGCAAAAGTAGTTTTGAAACATTAAGCAAAGGAGGAAATAAAGAAAACTAGGGAAGATGGAAGCATAAGGAAAACGTAATTGCTTTGCAGTACGTAAGAGCTACAAATTTCTGTAAAGGACCGAGAAAACCCAAGAATTAATGGATTTAGTTGGGCGACTATAGTTTTCCATCATATTTGGTAAAATAAAATATTTTGGATTGTTAGTCACAAGTATGGATGCAATATTGTAATATATTGAAGTATTGCACTATACTGAAATTTGCTGAATCCAGTAATTTTGCGGTCAATGCAAATTTCGCCAAAACACCTTTCTGTTAAAAACAAGACGAATGTCAACGTAGAGTGCAATTCTCAAGGTCATTTGGCTTAATGCAGAGGATATCACTTCATGAATATACTAAAAAAAGTCAAGAATGTCATTGATAGCTGATGAATTATTGAAGTGTCTTAAAATGGAAGCCAAGCAGTCTTTGCGAATGTGAGGAATTCTTGAGGTTTCTTGATATTGGAGGCTTTATATAAAAAATTGTATGGAATTCTTTATTTTGATATAGAGGTCTTCTATAAAACATTTTGTTGATTTCTTAATGTGTCTTGACATGGAGGTCTTCTATGAAATACTGTGTGGATTTCTTGAGGTGTCTTGACGTGGAGGTCTTTTATGAACAACTGTGTGGAATTCTTGAGGTGTCCTGACTTGGAGACCTTTTAAGAAAATTTGTGGAATTCATGATGTTTCTTGACATGGAGGTCCTCTATGATATATTGTGTGGAATTCTTGAGGCGTTTGAAAGATGGAAGTCTTCTATGGAAAATTATGTGACATTCTTGATGCGTCTTGACATGGAAGCCATCTCTGAAATATTGTGTGGATTGTTTTATCTTGATATGGAGGTCGTCTATGAAAAATTCCGTGGAATTCATTATGTGTCTTGCCATGGGGTCCTCTATGGAAAATTATTTGCTGCTCTTTAATTAAATATCTCGGCTTGGACGTCTAACGGTCTTTATGGACAACTTTGTGCAGTTCTTGGATTGCCTTGATGTTTAGGTAAATGTACACTCAGTGTTTTAAAAGATACGCCTCCGTCTTTCAGCATTTATATTTGATATGAAAACGATAGATGAGGAAGAACCACGCAAAGACGTGAGATAATACTTATCTGTTATTAAGTAAATTGCACATAATGAAGCAATATGAAACTTTCTCCTCTTTGGACCAACAGCTTTAACTTAAAGAAAGATGTAGAACGAAGTGTGAACATTTAATTGTTTATTTTCTCGTGAAACAGCAAATGACTGATTGATCGCTTAATACAAAATAACAAAGATTTTATTGGTAAAGTTAAAGACAAACATGCAATAGATTCAAAACTTTCACCTAGATCGTGTTGATATATATAGATATATATATATATATATATAATATATATATATATATATATATATATATATATATATATATATTTTTTTTTTTTTTTTTTTTTTTTTTTTTTTCATTATCTATTCGTTAACGCTGCGAGAAAAGAAAGGAGGCATGATTCGAAAGTTTTGGAATGAAAGGAGAGTAAGAACAGGCCAATGACTGGTGGACGAACTGACAAAAGATTTAAAGCTAGAGGATCTTAGTATACCGTTGACGTCATGAAAAGGTCTGTTGAATATGTAATTAATCCCATAGTACGTTTCCTCGAAGATAGTCAACATGGAAGCAACCATTCTTACACTAATAATTCAACTTGTAAATTAGTAAATATCCCGTTGTGAAAAAAGTACTCTTGCATTGTGTAACAATCTCTCTCTCTCTCTCTCTTTATTTATTTTTTATTTTTTTTACAGACTCTAGATTTCTTGTTTGCAAACGCCCTTTGTGAAAGCAAAGTTTCCTGCAAAAGCAGAAGAACCTCTTCACTTGGAGGTTACAAAATCTTTTTATTGATGGCATGCGTGTTCAGAGTAAGTTAATTGACGAACTATACCGAGTGTAGTACCTCGTACCCTTACTTTGAATTATTATTATTATTATTATTGATTGCAGGTCCACAATAATATCGCATGTGAAGTATATAAAGTGTTTAATGATAAGAGCTTTCGAACCCTGCACCAGGTTCATCCTCAGCTGAGGATGAACCTGGTGCAGGGTTCGAAAGCTCTTATCATTAAACACTTTATATACTTCACATGCGATATTATTGTGGACCTGCAATCATTGTTATCATTTTCGACACTGAAAATTGTGCCCATTATTATTATTATTATTATTATTATTATTATTATTATTATTATATTATTATTATTATTATTATTATTATTATTATTATTCATTCATTTTTTTTTTTTTTTGGTCTATCACAGTCCTCTAATTCGACTGGGTGGTATTTATAGTGTGGGGTTCCGGGTTGCATCCTGCCTCCTTAGGAGTCCATCACTTTTCTTACTATGTGTGCCGTTTCTAGGATCACACTCTTCTGCATGAGTCCTGGAGCTACTTCAGCCTCTAGTTTTTCTAGATTCCTTTTCAGGGATCTTGGGATCGTGCCTAGTGTTCCTATGATTATGGGTACAATTTCCACTGCCATATCCCATATCCTTCTTATTTCTATTTTCAGATCTTGATACTTATCCAATTTTTCCCTCTCTTTCTCTTCAACTCTGGTGTCCCATGGTATTGCGACATCAATGAGTGATATTTTCTTCTTGACTTTGTCAATCAACGTCACGTCTGGTCTATTTGCACGTATCACCCTATCTGCTCTGATACCATAGTCCCAGAGGATCTTTGCCTGATCGTTTTCTATCACTCCTTCAGGTTGGTGCTCGTACCACTTATTACTGCAAGGTAGCTGATGTATCTTGCACAGGCTCTAGTGGAGGGCTTTTGCCACTGAATCATGCCTCTTTTTGTACTGGTTCTGTGCAAGTGCCGGGTATTCGCTTGCTGTGTGGTTTATGGTTTCATTTTTCGTATTGCACTTCCTACATATGGGAGAGATGTTATTTCCGTCTATCGTTCTTTGAACATATCTGGTTCTTAGGCCCTGATCTTGTGCTGCTGTTATCATTCCTTCAGTTCCCTTCTTTAGCTCTCCCCTCTGTAGCCATTGCCATGTGTCATCGCTGGCTAGTTCTTTAGTCTGTCTCATGTATTGTCCGTGCATTGGTTTGTTGTGCCAGTCCTCTGTTCTGTCTGTCATTTTCCTGTCTCTGTATATTTCTGGGTCTTCGTCTACTTATATTAGTCCTTCTTCCCATGCACTCTTTAGCCACTCGTCTTCACTGGTTTTCAGATATTGCTCCAGTGCTCTGTTCTTGATGTTGACGCAGTCCTCTATACTTAGTGGTCCTCTCCCTCCTTCCTTTCGTGTTATGTATAGTCTGTCCGTATTTGCTCTCGGGTGTAGTGCTTTGTGTGTTGTCATATGTTTCCTGGTTTCCTGATCTATGCTGCAGAGTTCTGACTTCGTCCATTCCACTATTCCTGCGCTGTATCTGATTACTGGCACTGCCCATGTGTTTATGGCTTTTATCATATTTCCGGCGTTGAGTTTTGACTTGAGTATCGCCTTGAGTCTCTGCATATATTCTTTTCCTAATCGTGTCCTTTTTTTTTCATCTCTTGGTGTTTTATATCCCCTCCTTCCATTATTCCCAGGTATTTGTATCCAGTCTCATCTATGTGTTTGATGTTGCTCCCATCTGGTAGCTTTATCCCATCAGTTCTTGTTACTTTGCCTTTTTGTATGTTGACTAAGGTGCATTTTTTTTATTCCAAACTCCTTCCTGATGTCCCCAGATACAATCCTTACAGTCTGGATTAGGGTATCTATTTCCTTGGTGCTCTTACCATACAGCTTGATGTCATCCATGAACATCAGATGGTTGATTCTGTTGCCTTTTTTCTTGAGTTGGTACCCGGCATCCATCTTCTGTAGTACTTTTGTCATGGGAATCATGGCTACTACGAAGAGTAGTGGGGACAGTGAGTCGCCCTGGAAGATCCCTCTCCTGATATTAACCTCTGCTAGTCTTATTCCAGAGCTTGTAAGTATTGTATTCCAGTTGCGCGTTGTATTTTTGAGGAAGCTGACGGTGTTTTCCTCTGCCCCATATATTTTCAGGCATTCTATTAGCCATGTGTGTGGTATCATGTCGAAGGCTTTCTTATAGTCTATCCATGCCATGCTTAGGTTGGTTTTCCTTCTCCTACTGTTCTTCATTACCATTTTGTCTATCAGGAGCTGGTCTTTTGTGCCCCTACACTTCCTTCTGCAGCCTTTCTGTTGGCGGTGGATGGTGTTTGTCTCCTCTAGGTAGTTGTATAGCCTTTCACTGATGATACCTATTAGTAACTTCCACATTATTGGTAGGCAGGTGATAGGCCTGTAGTTACTGATTATATTTCCCTTACTCTTGTCTTTTGTACTAAGGATGTTCTTCCTTTGGTCATCCATTTGGGTGCAAGGTGATTTGAGATACAATTATTATTATTATTATTATTATTATTATTATTATTATTATTATTATTATTATTATTATTTAAAAATCACTTTCTTGTCAATAACTTAGAATGATTCTAAAATTATGGTGAAAATCACAGGCTTAATTAATTTACAGAGCTGTATATTAATGGCTTTTAATAATGAAGAGCAAATCTGATTTAAGAATGCAATTATTCTCACAAATGCAACAAGGCATCACACATTCATAGACAGAAGGATGATTTTTAGATATAAAATTCCTTTTATGTAAACAATTAATTTATTGAAAAATTGTCACATATTATACAAACAACATACAATAATTTACATATTCATTTATATGATATAAAATCTTCCCGCGCGGTTCGTCCTCAGTATTCTGAAATCATTTCCCGGGTCTTCGTGAAAGGTTTTAAAGGCTCGATCACTCATGAGCTTTAAGGATCCCAAATCTTCTCCCTAGGAGAAGCTTTGTCCTTCTGGGCCTTTAAGTTTTGTTCTTTTAATGGTAGCCTCCTCCAATAACTCCACCGACGTGACCTCCATGGACAATTCCGCCTCCAATGACACCTCCATGCCCAATTCCTCCATGTGTTACTCCAACTTTACCTATGGAATGCCCTCCACTGATGACTCCTCCTCCAACTATGCCCCCATGTCCAATTCCAATAGAATTTGCCGAATATCCTCCGTCAATAACGCCTCCGTCAATGATTGTTCCTCCAATGGAGCCACCATGGCCTACTCCAATAGATCCGCCATGGCTTATTCCAATAGAACCTCCATGGGCAACCCCAAGGGATGGGGCAGAATATCCTCCATCGATAACTCCTCCGTCAATGATTGCTCCTCCAACATGGCCTCCGTCAATAATTCCTCCACCAATGATACCGTCATGTCCTCCGCCAAGGTGACCTCCATGAGTTACCACCACAGAGCCTTTGGAATGTCCACCTCCAACAATGCCGCCATGTCCTAGTCCAACAGAGGCCCCGGAGAAACCTCCTCCAATTTTGCTGCCACCAACGATCACTCCATCATGGCCGCCGTCAACAACTTTTCTTGCAATTCCTCCGCCAAGTCCAAGAGAGCCACCACCGTATTTTCCAACGGGAGCTCCAAGATTGAAATGAATGGTGGCTCTAGCAGAGCCCTTCACGCCTCCGGAGCCATATCCCTTACCAACAACTCCTCCGTGACCAACGCCGAGGCCAAGTCCTCTCCCATGGCTGACTCCAAGTCCAATAGCTCCTCCTTTGCTTACCCCATGGCCGATAACTCCTGTGCTAACACCGTGGCCAATAACTCCTCCTTTACTTACTCCATGGCCAATAACTCCTGTGCTAACACCGTGGCCAATAATTCCTCCTTTACTTACTCCATGGCCAATACCTCCTGTGCTAACACCATGGCCAATAACTCCTGTACTAACACCATGGCCAATAACTCCTTTACTTACGCCGTGGCCAATAACTCCTGTGCTAACACCGTGACCAATAACTCCTGTGCTAACACCGTGGCCAATAACTCCTCCTTTACTAACACCATGACCAATAACTCCTCCATGACTGATGCCATTGTCAATAACTCCTCCGTGACTGATGCCATGACCGATAACTGCTCCATGACCGATATCATGGTCAACTACTCCATGACTGATGCCATGACCGATAACTCCTCCATGTCCGATGTCATGGTCAACAACTCCATGACTGATGCCATGACCGATAACTGCTCCATGACCGATGTCATGGTCAATAACTCCTCCATGACCGATATCATGGTCAATAACTCCTATCTGACCGAAGTCATGGTCAATAACCCCTCCATGACCTAAACCATGGCCAATAACTCCACCATGACTGATACCGTGATCAATAACTTTTCCGTGACCAACATCTACGTCAATAACTCCTCCGTGACTGACACCATGATCAATTATTCCTCCATGGCCAATGCCTCCATGGCCAATGCCTCCATGCACTAATCCACCCGATACTACAGTCGGCGTCGAGTAGCCTCTTCCGATGCCGGATGAAAGGCCATGCCCAATAGTAATGGTCTTTCCATGGCCACCGTGATCTCCCTCAGCAAGTGCAGAGACGGAGAGGAGAAGAACCCCAGCAGAGAGAAGCAAGATTTTCTGGAAATGGATAAAGAAGACGAGATTTCAGTTTCATGAAAAAGCTTGGGTGAAGCACTGCTTTGAGATCAACTCTTTTTACATTTGAGATCAACTCTTTTTACATTAAGTTGATCCGATTCAATGCCAGATCCCACTGTTTCGAGGAATAATTCTAAAAGTGACTCTCCATGAGGTTGCACAATGACATTCAATGGTACAAACGCAAACCTAGAAGCCTTACGTCTGTCGTACCTAATTTAACCTGCAGAGTAACAGCCTTTGATTAGTCGTTGGGGATTTATACACTTTTCAAAACGAATAAATAGATTTAACAAATAAACGAATGAAAATATTCAAATGGATTGGAAGGTTGGTTGCTACGTCAGAAAAATAATGTTTAAATAACACTGAAAATCGTTGGTCATTGCAAAACAACTAACACGCCTTAAGAAAAACTGAATCCTCTTTCCATCGAATATTCTGCTCTGCAAGTTTGTCACGGTTTGCTGGAGAAGTGGCGTGACCTTTGAATTAACTAAAAAAGAAAGAGCAACAGCTGCAGTTATGCAACTGGAAAACTGTCTCCTGGTGACATCACACACCCAGCACATGACACTCCTTTCGTAAGCCGGCAAGCAAAAAGAAAGAAAGAAGGAAAGAAAGAAAGAAAGAAAAAAAACCGTGTATGAGATGAAATTTAAAACTTTACGAAATCTTTGTATGGTTTCTTGTTTTTTCACTCTTGTTACTCAACTGTAAATTTATCTTGTGAAGTAAATCTTAAATACAAGAAACTGCTTGTATCATTAAAAAAAAAATAATTACAAAAGAAAGGAAACATCAATATCTGGAGTTATCAGTCAGCATGTAGGTAATGCCAATGTATGAATGGCAAATGAATGCTCCAATATATTCGCGTTCGTCTGTATATGATCATTAATAGATTTATATGAGATCAGACGTCGCCGACATGAATAACTTCAACGTAAAAACAGAAATAGTGACAGTAAAGATGAGTTTTTCAAAATATTTCCATATCTCAATAAAAATCCTTACAAAAAAAAAAAAAAATTAAATCTATAGATGGAATAAATTTGCAGAAAAATTTGACGCTTCAACGTTATTCTTTATGCATTCAAGTACATTATTAGATATGTGAGTAAAAAAGTGAACAACATTTTGAGAATAGAAAGTAAGGGTGGGAATGTACATAAAGCACAAGCTAATAATTTCAAATGTAACTCATAACCTTTTGAGAGGAAACTCAAGTGAAATAAAAAAAACTGTAAAACCTGACGCAAGCTAAAAATATCGCGTAAAAATTACAGCTAGTCATAAAAGACGAAAATATATGGGCATTCGGTGAATTATAACACGACATAAAAAAAAAAGGTATAATAAAAGTGACAGATGAGTGAAACCATCTCTTATACATCTTCGTATGGAATAAGAAACGAATACGAAAAAAAGACACAATGATCTCTGACAGAGACCCAAATGAGGAGAGGTGCTCACCATATCGCCGGTGAAGTAAGACTAGTAGAGTGACGATATGAGAAGGTTCCTTTTATAGCTCCTCCAACCAGAGGCAGGCACGGTTCCCTTCATCACGCCTTCTTTCCCTCCTCAACCCTCCTTCTTTCTTTCCTTCCTTCCTGCCTTCTTTCTTTCCTTCTTCCTCCGTCATCTGTGAGTGTGTAACCCATGACCTCCTGCCTCCTAACCCCCTACCCCTTGAAAATACTGTGTTTCCCTCTGTCAGTTACTCAAATCTTTCCCCTTTTGCTCTCTTTTGGTTTCCTCGGCGGAAGGCTGCCAGATCCTTCCGCCTTTCTGCTTGTCATTCCATCCCACGGCCTTCTTGAGGGCCTTCTTCGGATTGCAAATGGGATAGCATTACCCCCTGAATCGGCTGTTATTAGTTACCGGACCGAGGTTTGCAAATTGTACGTTTTTGATGGCTTTCCTCTTTCCTTTTATATTCTAATATTTCTCGAATTGCCGTCGTGTTTTCCCCTTATTTCAGAAACTTTCAACTTGATTCCTTCTCTTTTTCTTGTTATCTTTCCAGTAACCTTTGCTACATTTATGAAGTTTTCTCACTAATTATCTCCACACAATGTCTTCCGGTACTTTGAATATTTTCAACCGCTCCCTCGAACTTCCGTTATAGGTATTCCCACATCACTACATTTTATTCCACTTAGTACAATTTTTTTGTTTCGGTTTTCGTCGTCAGAATACCACCTTTTCCATATGATTATTGGCAGTTTACTTTGGCCCAAAAACTTTGGAAATTCTTTCTTTGAGTTTTCTTGCGTTTCATATGTTTATTTCAAGGTTTTCTTTTCACTATTTTTCCAACACAGCTACTTCAGGTATGGATAAATTGTTTTTTGTATGTTAATCACTAGAAATCTGCAAGGTCTTTTTACCTTCAACGAATGCTTTTATACATTTTAGTATATATCTCGGGTATGCTATAAAGGCGTTTGAGATTATCTAAAACTTTAAATATTTACCTTTTCACAAAAGAGTGCATATAGGAACGTAGTGTTTAAAATTTCCTTCGGCCAGTTATCTTGATAGAAATCATGATATACTCCAGGCAATTGTAATGTTTGCAGATCACTCCCAAGCTCTGACTGCAATGTTATCCCTGACATAGGTAAGTGGATCATGACGCAGCAAAACAAGCAAGACCTTTAAAGAAAAAAATGCGGCTAATGTCTCTGAGCGGAATGATATGGAACCAGGGCAAAAGACAAGGGAAAAAATACAAAAAATAATAAAATAAAAAAAGACAAGCATAAGCGATGGTAATACCCAGCGATATAATTTCGTTGTTTCATCACATGAACGAAATCTAATGAGACCGGGGCAACGAAGGAAAAAGAACAATTAGGTGATATATCAGTTTCTTATAGAAGTACAGACAGAAATGAAATTACAAAAAACAAAGGAGGGCATGAAATGAGGTTAATTCTTAATGAGGCTTAATGACGACAGAGAAATGTCATTTGGGAGGTGCGCTGGGATGAGTAATATATATATATATATATATATATATATATATATATATATATATATATATATATATATATAAAATGTTCGGCCCTTTTTTTTACTTAGCAGTGAATCAGGTACCTGGGAATTAGACGAATTGGCTGAGTAGTAAACGGGGTGAATCTTCAGGACACCCTCATTCCAAATTATTTGCTGATATGAGCGTGGGCAACATTTTTGGAGCCAGCCTAGCTAAGTACAAAAACGAGTATATATATGAACAAATGGCAACTAGAAAAGTTTTAAATACCCAAAGATAAATAATCTTCGCAAAGGAAAGAGGCTGCCTAAACTTCCTAAGATTTCCCAAAACAATGAGAAAACGAATTGATGAAAAATTGCCTATTTGTCGAGCTGCACGTGAACTGAAAACATTCATGATAAGAAAAGATTGGTAGTCTGATATGACGTAATACTGAAAGGGGAGAGATAACAGAGCGGAAATTCGGTCCAAATGAACGAAGAAACAAATTCTGAAAATGGAAAAAAATTAAGTAATGAAGTAATCGGAGAATGAAGAGATGAAAGTGGGCACGTAGACTTGAGTGGAGATTAACGGCACAAAAAGATAAGCAGAAAAAGGTAAAGAAGAAGAAACATATATTATATTATCTTGAAGTTAACTGGCGATTATGGAAAGATTTTAAACACCTGGCTCATGGCAAACAAGGGAAAATGCTCATTATTGCGGAAGGTCTAATTTGGTGGAATTTTTGTAGAGCTGCTGAAAAGGAAATACTCCAAATATTGCATAAAAAATATGTGAAACTTTAGTCATATCTATGGTTAGGCTGCTTGAAGAAAATATATAACTGAATGTAGAACGTAGCATCTCTCAATATTAACTGGCCTTGGCCTCTGAAATCTAAACTCGAAATTGGTTTTTAGTTTCTAAAGTTTATTCCAAAATTCGGAATTTTTAATTTGCAAAGTCCACCATAATTAGAATTCAGATTGAAATATTCTAGAAAATGAGGCTTTTGAGATTGAAATTTATCTTCAAATTTAGGTTCATGATTCCGAAATTAACTCCAAAACTTATGTTTAAAATTCTGATTTATTTTATCTTCATCATTCCCAACTCAGCTTTTCGATGCTAAAATTTATTTCCTAATTTAGTCTTTAGATTCTGAAAATTGTTCCTAACTGAATCACTGCGAAATTTACCACCAAATTTGAAATCTAGATTCTAAATCTTATCGCCAAATGTAGACCTAAGATTCTGAAATTCATCTTCAAACTCATACAACAGACTGAACTTCATACGCCAGCTTAGACGTAGGGTCTGAATTTAATGCTCAAACTCAGTCAATAGATTCTGGAATTTATTCTCCTATGTCGACTTTATACTGCAGATCTGAAATTCATGCCTAAATTCTGGCATTAAATCTTGAAATCAGTTCCCCAATTCAGACTTGAACTCTGAAATTCATGCCCAAACTCAGTCACTAGACTTTGGAATTTATTTCTGAACTTAGACTTAAGATCAGAATGAATGCACAATCTTAATCATTAGATTCTGAAATCGATTCTTGTTACAGACTTAAGATCTGAGATTCACGGCAAGACTCAATTATTAGATTCTGAAACTGATCCCCCCATTTAGACTTAGGATCTGAAAATTATGCTAAAATTCAGGCATTAGTTTCTTAAACCAGTTCCCAAATTCACAAGCATAAGCTTAGGCATTAGATTTTGAAATTAATGACCCAATTCAGACTCCAGATACTAAATCCAACTCCGGATCTGGAGATGTCACCAATCCTTTCATCTCAGGCGACGCCAGCAACGCCACCTTTGCCCTTTGCTAAGGCACCGTTTCATTCAAGCGACCTCAAATGGAGACCCTCCTTTTGGTACTCATATGAAAATCCCCATTTTCATGAATCATTCTCGTTCTATCGGGAATTACTTTCCCTTTCCCGCGTCATTAAAAAGAACATAGATGGAAACGGGAAGGTGAAATTGAAATGGCCATTTTTATTCTGGGACTGGGAAGACTTTCAAGCTTCAAGGTCAAATCGACCCAGTCGGGGAGTGAATTCGCCCCAACGCTCGGGGATCAATCTTTTATAGCCCAAGGGTTAACATTCAAGTAGTCATTTCGTTTTACTCAACGCCTTTTGATTCACGTACACTTTCCTTTGAGGCACTTTCTTTGTACATGGCAGAGGTATCTCAGGCCAGCATGCAATCGATCCCAAGATAGTGTAACTAATCCGTAATCATTTATTTGCCTTGGTTTGTGAATCCTTGAAATAGTCGCACATCAAAATTTGAATGTTCAGCGAAACTGAACTTTAATTCTTTAATGATTTTAGACCCACGATACCTCAATTCTTAATGGGTACAATTGGCAAGATTATCTTTGTTTTACGATTTTGTGTGATGCTAATGTCCATTCTATTTTTTTTACCGTATATATGTAAGAACATGTTCAACAGTAAAATCAACATATTTCTTTTATAACTTTAGCATCCCGGAAATCGTTAGATAATATCCAGGGTGGTCTAATATTAATTCCAGTTCATTCGATATTATTTAACTAATAAAGTACTGACTATTAGTAAGATTTGTAAAACAAATGGCCTTCGATTTCTCTTTTATTTTATTAACTTGCATCGTGCGCTTATCCACATCGTAATTTCCGCATCGTCCTTGTTGTTATTTAGGTTTTATGGAGATTGACTTGGGAAACAGAAAAGCGTAATTACCTTTTTTTCATGTACTCGTAAACGAAACCATGACAGGTGAGCAAGCGCGACTGTGGTCCGGTTACAGCAACAAAGGCAAAAGTAATATAATGGTAAAAATGGTCTTTCCTCTTTATGGTAGCAGACTTTCCTTTGAAAAATATATGACTTGTATAACTTAGAAACTGACATAAAAGGAAAAGGAAATGGTAAGAAAGAATTTTCCAAGGTAGTTTTATTTATAATTCTAGAGTGAAATGTATTTTTGACATTTTATGGGATTTATATAAAGAAAATGTTGAACTTTTACTGAGCAAAGCCAGAATTATCTGTGAGAAATCAGCAAAACTAAGTGACAACTACTAGATTAGATGACAGGAAAGTTCCAATTTAGGAAAAAACTGAATCGCAGTATACTAGGAATAATTCTCTTTAGCGGTTTGTTTAATGGCTGTTTCTCTTTTGTTTCCTAGAGTTGGGGCTCACTTGACGCTTCTGTTATCCCAAATCTTATGAAATCTTTCTTTATTCAAATGCTTAGTCTGTTGCTTCTTTTCGGGTAGACCAATTCATTATCTCTTAACCTCTTGTTTAGTTTCATTTTGTTTTATTCGCCTCTGGAGAAGAATAAACAAACCTTGTTTCAAGGAAGACGTTGTCTTTTATGGGAATGATATGTGAACCATCTCCTCGTCTATAGTCTCAGTGTCGTATCAAATCTTCGGCAAATAAATAAAGAAGCACTTTGGATTCAATTTCCTCGTTTCTCGAGTCATATGATGACAGCTGACATCATATGCCTCGGGTACTTATGATGGGGGAGGAGGCCTTTTTATTTCAATTATTTACCTATTTAAAATTTTCTTATCCATTTATTTTTTGGTTTCGTATATTCTACAATTTTCACCTCCAGATCTTTCGTTTTCATACATAATAATTGCGTAGATGATTTCTCATAATATGGAAAGGCTTTTATAATGAGCCTTTGCACATCGAAAGTATGCAATTTTTTCATAGTCAATATTTCATAACTTTCACTCCAGTATTCCTGCATGAATTTCCAAACTCTGAGCCCCTTGCAGGATGCAAAATTGCTTTTAAATTGCTGAGAGAACAAGACTGTGAAAGCGGGACTTGTGGCAAAAAATTAAAAACCTATAAGCAGAAATATACAAGAAGTTCACAGTCAATAAAATGAAGAATGAAACCTCTCTGTAAGATAAACATAACCAGTTTCACTTAATTTTAAGACATTTAAGCACACCAATACTTCATATTTTCCCATTTGCGTTTTTATATAATTTCCACATACATGCAGTGAAGGAAAAAAGGACCCATGAATGACAGAAAAAAGTTCCTTTCATTTTAACTGCCGTTTTTCCCATATTGTTTTTTTTATTGGATATTATTATGAATTGAACTCAGAAAGGAGGCAACTGAGAATGGCAAGTCTTTACAATCGCTTCTCTATTACTTTTATTACTATTCTTGTCCTTTATTTTTTTATTATTATCAGTGTTAGCCAGACATGACTATCATTTCGATTTTTGGCATTAGTATATTCTACTTTCTTTAAGGCGTCTTTTACGTTTTATCATGATGATTCTCAGCGTCAATGTGGTGACCTTTTCTTTGTTGCACTGACTCTTTCATAATCAATTTTGCGTTTCATTCTTAATCATATGTTTTTTTTCTGCTGATGAAGCAATTATCTTCTAAACAGTTTTTGATATATTTTATATTTACTTATAAGCAGTTTAATGACTTGTTTCAATGAACCTTTCAAAATCTTTTGTGATGGTTTCCACATTATATGAGATAGGAAGAATTGCGTCACGATAGTTCATTTATAGTTATCATCTATTGCAGCTTATTATTTAATTAGCTTTACTGTACTTATAATCTATCAGTAAAGGAATAATAAAATCTTTAAAAATGCTATGTCATAGCACGATTTGTCATTCTATAAAATAAATTAATTTTCTAAAGAGCATTTGCTTGGGTGGCTGACTATCAAGTGAAGCAAGATCCCACAGGCACATAACCGTCTGTGTTGGCATGACTAGAAAGAAACTCACAAATGGCTTTTTAGAGTTTGGCATCATGGGCCACAACGTAGCTGGAAAAGCGAAAACTTTTGCACGTGATACTTCTTTAATTAATCCTTTTTGAACCTCATTAGCCTTGTCGCGTTTGCATCATTTATTAGTAATCATCCTGACCTCTAATTTCATTCTCAACTATAATTTTAGTATTAATTATAATTTCGTAAGTAGCAATTATTGGAATTTTCCGGTATTTACGCTTTTAGGAAGCGGAATGACCAGTCTAGAGTTTTTACGAGCTAAAGAGAAGGTATAATGACTTTTACAATACGTTCAAATCAGATATATCGTTATTTCTAATATTATCTTTTTTCCATCCGCTATTGGTGCTACGACTACAACTTTTTGCAAAGGAAAATACCCAACACATAAAGTGCAGATTTATGGGATGTCGCAACAAATGAAGAAAAATGGGAAGCCTTTAAATGGAATGGAAAAATCATTCCACGTCACAGAATGAGCGGAAAGAGGTCAGTCTAAAGGGCGGAAGGAAATGACCTAAGCACAGAGAGGTGACATGGCAAAAATGTTTTTATCACTTTATTATTAATGTAACTAGTACCTTAAAGGAGAGAGTTTTAATAAAAGAATATTCAGTATCCTTCCAGAAAGGTGTGACAATAGGAGCCTATTACTTGTCAAGGACGCGGATGAATGAACACTTTCCTTTGACACAGAAGTTCAAACCATTGACGCCTAGTCAATTATAATTTCGCTTTTTAAACGTTTCAAAATAGGTGTGTCTGACTTTTCTCTCTCTCTCCCTATACGAGAGAGAGAGAGAGAGAGAGAGAGAGAGAGAGAGAGAGAGAGAGAGAGAGAGAGAAACTTTTAAAAATCGGGCAATTAATCTATTCCTAGGTGACCTTACTTCTTGACCTTTATTTAAGACAACCTCGGCTGGTACCACCTAGTTTTCGTATCTCTGATGTAAAATAAAAGTTGCATCTCTAGCTAAATGAATCGACGAAGTGCAAAGTTTATGAATTAAGGTCGACCACAGAAAACATTTCAACATGAATCTTTAATATATCGTCTCTGTTTGTTGGTTAGAGGCCAGAAGTCTTTACCAGGACTGTTATTCCTTCCAGCACCTCACTATACTTACAGACCATTTTTGTGCGAGGTCACATTCTTCTATGAGGTCGTCCTAACCTAATGTAATACAACTTTTATTGTAGCAGAAGTATTTTCGGCTGTAAGGAAAGTATTCCTGCTGAATCCCCAAGCACACACACACACACACGCACACGCACACGCACACACACACACACACGCACGCACACAAACACACACACACACGCACGCACACAAACACACACGCACGCACGCACACACAAACACACACAGCACACGCACACAAACACACACACACACGCACACACACACACACGCACGCACGCACACAAACACACACACACACACACACACACACACACATATATATATATGTATATATCATATATCTATATATATATATATATATATATATATATATATACAGTATCACTATATCACTAGCTACTAAACCAGTCTTCTTCACACGTTTCAATGAGTCGCATAAGTCAAAATGAATCACACGCTGTTAACCAAAACGAAAAGGCGTAGGTAGAAAGTGTTACGTAAGAAAATGTAAGTCAATAACCAAATTGCTGACGAATTAAAACAATCTTTACATAAAAACGATACATCCTTAGGTGTCTTCAGCTGAGATTTGGCATAAAATATTTATATATGAATTTTCTTCTTTCCGCTTCCTCACATATTTTCTCATTGATTTTTTTTTAATTATATTTTCTATGCGATCTTATAATACAAATCCTAGTTAGTTACGTTTATTGCCTTTTGTCAGCCCTACACAAAATAATAATAATATGACAATAATGAAGCAGTGAAAAAGTCCAACAAAGAAGTCATGGCTCTCAATGGTTTGCATTAAAATATCTCTGGGAAAACTTATAACCTTACGAAGAAATCATAGGTTCTCGAATACTACGAACCTTGGCCAATAATCACAGGAAATACCTCCTTTTACTTTTATAAGTGGGCTATTTTGAAATGCTTGTAATACTTCATACAGTTCACGGATGCTGACACTGCTTGAAGCAAATGTCTTAGAATGAACATAAAAGTGCTTTCTTTCTTTTTTGTTTTTGTTTTTTTGTTTTTGCAAAAATATTAACTGGGAGATCTGCGGTTGTGAGGTTTATAGATATTCCAGATAGTTGGGTGGCTATAGAACAGATGGGTAACTTAGTGATATCGTTCGTGACACATACACACACACACACACACACACACACACACACACACACACACACACATATATATATATATATATATATATATATATATATATATATATATATATATATATATGTATGTATAGATGAAACGCAGCGATATCATTAAGTTACCCATCTGTTTCTATTGCCACCCAACTATCGGGGATAACTATAAACCTCATAATCTCCCAGTTAATATTTTTGGAAAAAAAAAAGAAAACAAAAACAAAAAAAAAGCACTTGCATGTCCATTCCAGGAAATTTGCTTCACGCAGTGTCAGCATCCGTGATCTACATGAAATATTACAAGCATTTCAAAATTGCCCTCTCTCTCTCTCTCTCTCTCTCTCTCTCTCTCTCTCTCTCTCTCTCTCTCTCTCTCTCTCTCTCTATATATATATATATATATATATATATATATATATATATATATATGTGTGTGTGTGTGTGTGTGAGATATTACTAACGCTGATAACACTTTGAAAAGCACTAGTAAAATCACGGATATGTACTACAGAAGAAAATATATTTTTTTTATTAATACCTGATATATACTTGAGAGAGTTCATGCGTAAATCTGTCTGTGTGTATGTCCCCTCTTCTCCTCCCTTCACTAAGATCTACTAATAATCTCAATATGTATTAGTGAGGCTAATTGGAGATCAAATGTCAAATAACAATTTGATCGTGGACATATCATTTGAACTATACAAAATGGATACATGTCAATGCTGGATTGCACTGAGCGTTAAAGATGTTGAAATTCCTTGAGGTTAGTATGAAGGTCAGTGTCATACTTCAAAGACAAAAATTAAATATTGATTTGATTTTGGCTATAACATTTGAACTATCCGAGATAGATATCTCATATTTAGCCGGTAAAACCCAATATGAGGAAATTCCCATACAGAAATCAATGTCAAAATCAAAGTCATATTCGGAGGTCAGAGGCCAACTAAGAGTTGAACATTTGCTATAACCTGTGACCTAATCAAGACAGAAACTTCATTATTTTCCATGTATAATTCACTAATGAAGCCGATGTGTAGATGGAGTATATTCTCAGGGTTGTACCTAAAGGACAAAGGTCAATGAGAACAAAACTTAAATCATAACTGTAAAAGATAAGGATTACATATTTGCTATACAGATTCCCCTGTCGATGCTGGTGCGCAAAGAAAAGTGAAGGTCAATGTTATACTTAGTCGAAGGTAAAAAATTAATTCGTCCTCTGTTATAATAAATCAAGGATAATTATTGCTATTTCTCAGCCTGGGCATTGCCAGGTATACTGCCGATTTGAAAATAAAAGGAAGCATCTTTCACTATCAAATATGTCACATGCAAAATCTAATGAAAGGCTCCTTTAATATTAAAATTCATGTATAAAAATACAAGGCTAATTATTGCTATTTCTCAGCCTGGGCATTGCCAGGTATACTGCCGATATGAAAATAAAAGAAAGCAACTTTCACTATCAAATATGTCACATGCAAAATCTAATGAAAGGCTCCTTTAATATTAAAGTTCATGTATAAACATACAAGATGAAAACCCTTCAACATCAACTGTGTATTTGCTGATATATAATCAAAGGACATCTAAATAACGGGTACTTCAGATGAAGATAAAATGAAAGGTACCAGCAATAAAAAAAAATATTCAAAACTAAAATATAAGGAAATATTCGTTTAAATGAGAGATACTACCTCAAGAAAATGAAAGGAAGAAACATTCAGTATCATATACAACATACTCAGGAATGTTAATAAAGAATCCACAGAATGAAGGATTCTTAAAACGAAAATAAAAGAATGGAGTCTTCAATATCGCATGTGACAGCATTCAGTATATGAGAAAATGAAAGATTCGCTATCTGAAAAAAAAAAAACTCACGGGTGAACAAAATGCTCAGATCCCTACGGAATCCAAAGAGGACTGGCCCTATTGATGAATTTGATGATTTGGAACATCTTGCATCATTTAGTGGTAGTAAAAAAAAAATTGCTCGTCTGACAGGTTCCCTTCGAATACGAGCGTTCCGGATTCTGAGGCGGAGAAGCTACGACTAAGCAATAAAAAGTTATTTGTCTCTCAGGTCCCCAAGTGCAGGCAGCCTTTACTCAGCCACAACAGAACTCTACATACTTTAAAGCAGAGAGAGAGAGAGAGAGAGAGAGAGAGAGAGAGAGAGAGAGAGAGAGAGAATTTCTGGCAAAATTAATTTTTGCCTTTTTTTTTCTTTACGAGTTATCATTTACAGCGTGGGGCGTTTTATAAGCTTCCGTGAACATACCTATCTATCTTAGCCATTACTGTCGCTCACACGGATTTAATTCAGCGTTCTCGCAATGAATGCTGAATTCTTCAAAGAAATATTTGGGAATTATTTTTATCACGATAAGGTTTCCCAATACCTACCTACATATATGCATGCACACGGGCGCATATATATATATATAGATATAGATATACTATATATATATATATATATATATATAACTATATATATATATATATATATATATATATGTACATGTACAATCAATATATATGCATATATACATAAATATCACACTCACTACACACACACACACACACACACACGCACACACACACACACACACACACATATATATATATATATATATATATATATATATATATATATATATATATATATATATATATATATATATATAATTTTCCTCCATTATAAGCCTGTTTTTTGAAGATGATACAAAACTGACTGAGGGTAGTGAAACAAAGCTGAAGAAACTATTGAAAATGCTTGAGAGTGTTGGTAGGAGGAGAAAGTTGTTAGTAAATATGAGTGAGAATAAAGTTATGCATTAAATGTAAATTATCAAGATTGAGCAACGGATGTCTCTATGAATTATGCGAACAATGGAGGCGATTAATTCATATTTTTTAATAAACATAAAGGATGCTAGTAGAACGAGACAACTGAATAAGTGAAGCAAGATAGTATCACTGTGTTGTGCGAAAAATGCGTAAGAGAATTCGAACGTCTATGGAAAAAAGAACGGAGATAGGCCGAAAGAAGAGATCATAATTTGGAAGCGTTAGGAGAGAGGAGGAAAAGGTGACCCAGAAAAAATCGGAGATGAGGTGAAAGAAGTATCAAAAAAGGAAAGAAAGGGCCTTCATATCAAGAGAAGTTTGCTTGGTATAAATGACATCTATGTTAAGTGGGTCTAAGGCCGGGTTTTGGGCGGGAACGGGGCTTGGGTGGGCCAAGTATGTTCGACATCCTACAAGTAATCATGTGTATCACTCTTACGCATTGTATAATACGATGAATGTTGATGTTTTCTGCCCAAGGAGATCATTCGTTCTTCAGCGGAAGTTTTTATTTATCTAATTATGGCCTGTTTGTGAAGTAACGTGTAATCAAGTAGAAGAAACATATTAAAGTCATACTAATTTATACAGCCAAAAAAAGCTCTCGAACCCACATATATGTTTATCCATGTATCTGTCCACTTATCTATGAATTAGTATATATTCCCGTATTACAGCTATCATTATCATTTCTATATTTGTGGTTGTTGGTGAACACTTCGGCATAGAAGCAAAGTTAACCCCCACTAAAACACACGAAAAACTCTCAGCTATTATGTCACAGGGTACAGAGTATTTCTCAACTCACAACACACGAAAAACTCTGAGCAATTATGTCACTGGGTACAGAGTATTTCTCAACTCACAACACAGGAAAGGAAATGGAAATGGCGAGATATTTTTAGCAGCGAACGGAACCACCTGTCGCATATCATTTGCTTGGGTCACCCCGAAGTAATAACAAGGAACGCAGCAGACACGGAAGCGCGGTATGAACAGTTCCTGCCTCTCGCGCTGAAACAGGAAATAAACGCGAACTTGCACATGTGTATGTATTCCCTTTCGTTTCTTTCTGCATGTGATACACCTGATCACATAAAACAGTTAAAAACTTACAGAAAAAACATATATAATGTAAGGAATATTGACAAAAACCTAGCCTTTTGTGAAAGAACAATCTATTACCTAATGTAAATGAGATAAAGAATTACCAGAAAGAGAATATTTTGCTTTTTCTGTCATTAAACAAATAAAACGAAAGCATAATGACATCTGCTTGCTTATACCTTCCAGTGGGCTCGATGCAAATAAGAAAGAAACACTCGAGTAATTACAAATACAGCAAGCAGAACTGGGTCAACAGAATGACTACCAAAGGTTACTGATGTTACAATACCTCTAACAGAATTCCTAACGGTGCTTGCAACGTTGCAGCGCGTCGCTGGTTCGTCAACAAGGAAAGTAAAGTTGAAATAACGTGAGGATGGAAAGGAATTGAACGTTGACAGATGAAGGAGAGTTTCCTCCTTGTGTCTCGCTGATTTACATTGTTTATTGTAGACATCCTCCTTAAAGCTGCTTATTTGCACTGCTTAACTTAGGCAACTCACGTGACAAAAACCTAATTGTTATACTCTCTCACTCTCTTCTTCTGTCTGATATGTTATATGTACGCCCCTCCTTTTCAATGTCCTCTTCACAAATGTGTGAATGGGATACAGGGAAGGAAATGGGACGCATACCAAATATCGAGCAGAAATGGAAAACGAGAAAGAAATAGTATTAACTGTCTGTAACGTCACACGCGATAGTTGACTTAAGAACAGTGAGGGATAAGCTTTTACCCGCGTAAAATGGAACCAAAGCAGAGGAAACTATTGCTTGAAGAAGACAAATTTCATAAAAAACTATTCTCCAGCCTAACCTCGCATTTGATGCTTATTTTCTAGATTACCTTAAGTACCTTAAAATATTTTCTCGCTAGATTGATTCTACCTTCAAAAGGAAAGAAAATCCGAACAATTGCCATTAACTATAGAGCAGACCACTGAATTTGTCTCTGAATCACTTCAACTTTTCCCTTAAGATTTCTTCATCATCAGCTCGTTTCCTGTTGGCATCTGACCAAGGGGCAATTTACAACTTGTCTCGAATTCCTCTGAAATCTAAATGATCAAACAAGCACAGGAAACAACGGCCAAAATTTGAAATAATGGAAGTTACTTGTCTCAGAAATGATTAACATTCTTATCATAAAAATGCTGAGTAATGAAAACTAAAATGTCAAGAAATGGACTTTCATAATGTTGCTGGTTATAGATTAAATAAAAGTAAGTTATGAAATATCTCTTTGCTATATAACTAAATAAATCTCTGAAGAGATCTTTTTAGACAGCTGATGACTGTGGCTCTTTGAAACTTATTTTAAAGTGTGTAAACAACGTAACACCCTTGCCGCAAGCAAAACAAGCTAAACAAACGCAAACATCTTTTTATAAAATGTTTACTGTATATGTATCCAAAGGCTGACAACCTACGCATCTCTTGAGAGAGGGCCACAGATAGGAGATGAAAGTACTCGAGTTTTGAGTAAAATAAATTGTAAATATTTATAAGTAAACATGTTATACACAGTAATTTTTGGGTTTCTTTATCATTCTTCAGAAGAAAACTAAAAGAAGTTTTTGTTTGGTTCATTATTATCATTATTATTATTAGTAAGTCAAGGTCATTCATTGGAAGCCTCCATCCAAGGAAAATGGTTCCGATTTGTTGATCAAATAACTGTAGAGTGGAAGATAAAAAAAATAACTTACACAAAAAGAATACAGCCGACGAATTTCCTATCAACTAACAAAGAATTCCCTTACGGTTAACATATATGAAAATATTAATTCTGAGGTGGAGAGAATTAGATATTAAAGGACATTTGTAGCTTAATGTATATATATATATATATATATTATTAATATATATATATATAGATATATATCTAATAAAAGGAGCCCATAAAAACACCAAAATATAGAGAAAAAATACTATATTTCAGAGACTGCTGTCTCCCTCTTCAGGTAGATGAATGAGAAAAGTTTACAGAAAATGGTGGTATTATACAAGAGGTCCATATTAGATGGAATTCTGTTGTTACAGAACATTTTTTACCAGTCATATACTATATTATATATATATTGATATATATATAATATATATATATATATATATATATATATATAACAATTCAATGAAGATAAACGTGTACTGTTAATTGTACCGTGATAGATCGCTATAATCAGGTTCCCATGAGTACATAGATCCTTTCACATTTTTTTTTCTGAACGGTAAAGAGCAAAACAGAAAGCCCTCAGGAATTCCACATGACTCTCGAAAGCAGTTACACCAGTTACGCAACCATACGCTGTTGTTACTGTAATGTGCATTTTTCTTTATTCTCTTCCAAGTACGCAGATGAAAGCATACATGCATACATACACACACGCACGCACGCAGAGCATACACAAGCATGTGTACATATATATTTGTGTATATATATATATATATATATTATATACATATATATATATATATATATATATATATATATATATATATATATGTTTATTTATACGTATATATATATATAATATATATATATATATATATATATATATATATATGATTATAATCACTTCAGCACGTGATTCATTTATCACACATATCCACAGGTGAAAAATAAAAGGTTCCGACTTTTTTCCAAGCCACTGACGTCAATGGCTTGGAAATAAAGTCGAAACCGGTCAGGGCCTACACCCGCCTCTTATTTTTCTCCTGTGGATATGTGTGGTTGATATATATATATATATATATTGTATATATATATATAAATATATATATATATATATATTATATATATATATATATATATATATATATATACATAGGGAATATGTTTGGTGAAAACATAATAACGTTGTTAGTCTTTAGCATTTATAAAGGTTCCTTTGTTTTTCCGAACAATTCTTACGTAAGAGTTCTATACCCTGTCAATTTAATCGTGTGATGAGAATATAAGCATGTATCCTGGTGAAAATAACATCATTTCGGTGATTTATGGATGAAAATCAAATCAAAAGAGATATGTAAAAGGCGGATCTTATGAAGCTGGCGAAGTGTTAAAACGAAAGAGAGGGAGCATGAAGGATGCACTTCATGGCAAGAGAAGTGAGTGACGATGGAGCAGTAAATATAAGGGATCTCGATGTGCTTGGAGTAAGATTCCTTCAGTCATATTATCCCACTTAAAGTTTTCAATGACGTAAAGGTCAGAGGGCAAATACACCATTTGGCGTTGCTTTATTTATTTATTTTTGATTCAGCCTCTTATAGAGGAAATGCGCTTTTAATGAAAATTCTCAGAAGTTTTGGAGGGATGGGACCTGAAAGACGGAAAACACGACTTTGTTGAGCGTAGTCTTCAAAGTGGCAATGAAAACGTTTAAATCTAAAGCCTCACGCGACATGCCACCGGTTAGTCTATTAATCAGTCAGTCACTGAATGAACTTACTTGAAAAATGGTAAATTTTGACCATTTTATGAGTCTCACATTAGAGGCTGCCAGATAATCTTTAAATCAATCAGCCACTAAATGAACCATTCAGTCAACTTACTTGAAATTTTTTGACCAAAAGTAAAATAATAACGATATTAACAACAAAAGTAATAAAAATGTTAATAACAATAGTATCACGTTAGAGTGGTCATCTTTTGCAACTGACAAACGTCCTTTTTTCATTGTTCGCAAAACTTACCGAATAAGTAAATTCCTCCAAATTCTAAGCGAACTGTACAAGCAAGGACTCACTTTCACTCTATTGTCTAACTAGATCTGACATTGGGAATGTTTTATATTGTTCAAATCTATATTATTTAGTTATTGTCTCACTCCAGTCTGCTCGAGTTGGATAACTGTATATAGTCATTCTCGTAACGTGCGGTAGT